>NC_057764.1:43103631-43403631 GCF_010389155.1 Erigeron canadensis
AAAAAGTGTTTTATTTGTTTGAGTTAATGTATCATACATTGATATAGCTGTATGTGAAAATGATATTTTCTTTTCACATTATTATATAATAGTAATTACAATAGTCAGGTGAAAATTTATGTAAAGGCTAAATTGCATATTATTGATTTTGACGAACTTATTTTATGATGTTTAATATAATGCAACCTCTCCTTTTGCATATTTGCCAAAATTGCAAAGATCAATGTTTAAGTTCCCATAACTTACACACGAAATTATTTTAAGAGTCCATATTTTCTAATTCTCATGTGAGGGTCAATTTTTTTTAAAAAAAAATTTCCTTAAAAAATGACTCTAATAAATTTAATAAGATACTTTTAAATTTGTCTCCTGACAAAATAAGTTCTAGCTCCGTCATGCCTTCCTTGATTTTTGCCCAATTAGCACGAGCCGAGAGGGCACCTGCAAAGAAGATTGTGTACGGTTCTAGCCCCTTCAACAACAATTCACGAAAGGAAAAAAATTACAATCGCTTAAAAGCGTTTCCTATAAATTTTTACTCTATGATGCCATTTTTTGTATAGGGATAAATAATATAAGCCCAAATGAGTGTGTTACATGAAATTCTATCTTTATAGGAAAACATTAAAAACTTTTATTTTTAAATGTTATGGATTTTATTGTAACCTTTTAAGTAACAATTTTTATCACTCAAAAGTCAAAACAATCACTCTAGTCGTCATGCCCTTCCCGTCGCATCACCCTGACGGAGTATCATTTTAGTTATCCCTAAAGTATTTTATATACTCCTTTTGATTCCCAAAAAAACACAATCTTTATATAATGTTTTGTATTTATTCGAATTCTCGTTTTCTCCTTAAAATCTCACCCACATTACTTTCCCGCCATTCCATATACAGGTCCTACACAACAACATTAGATCACTTTGATCATCTTTTACAAAACTGCACAAACTTAAAACAAATAAAACAAATTCATTCACAAATCATACACCATCTTGATGCCTTATCGACTATATTTTTGCCAACCAGACTTATATCTATATACAGCAAGTTTCACAATGTTTGTGATGCTCAAAAAGTCTTTCAATCTTTACCAAATACTTGTCTTTCTCATACCATTATATGGAATTCGATATTACGAGCCAATGTAACGAATGGGGCGTGTCGAGAAACGGTTCAAGATTATGTACGGATGCGAAAAATTGGGGTTTTTGTTGATGGGTTTAGTTTTCCTTTGGTTATTAGGGCTTGTGCTATGATGGGTTGTTTAAAGTTGTGTGCTTTAGTGCATTGTCATGTTTTGGTGATGGGTTTTGGTGGTGATGTTTACGTTGCGAATGAATTGTTGGCGTCGTATGGAAATCTTGGAAGTATGGGGGTTGCACGGAAAGTGTTTGATGAAATGTGTGTGAGAAATCATGTTTCTTGGAATACCATGGTTTCGGGTTTTGCATCTAGTTATGATTGTGAGGGGGCTATTGAGATGGTTAAAAGGATGGAAAGGGAGCGATGGGAGCCGAATGATGTGACTTGGACGTCTTTGTTATCTAGTCATGCTAGATGTGGTCAATGTCTAGAAACGTTGAGGCTGTATAATGTGATGAGAGGTAGAGGGGTTAGCGCTAGTGGTGAATTGCTCTCTGTGGTTGCATCTGTTTGTAATGATTCTAATGTGTTTGATAAGGGGAGGGAAGTACATGGGTATGTTATAACAGCTGGTTTTGATAACTATTCGTTTGCTAAAAACTCGCTTTTGTGTATGTATGGGAAGCATGGAGTTTTTGAAGCTGCCGAAAAGCTTTTTTCGGAGATTAAAATGAAAAGTTTGGTGACTTGGAACGGTTTGATTTCATCGTATGCTCAAGTTGGTCTGTGTGATGAGGCTTACTCTGCATTTTTTAAGTTGGAGAAGTTAGGAAATGGTTTGAAGCCAAACGTGATAAGTTGGAGTGCCGTTATAAGTGGATTTGCTTCAAGTGGGAGATCAAATGAATCTTTGAATCTCTTTAGGAAAATGCTGCCTTCAAAAGTGTGTCCCAATGTTGTAACCATATCTAGTCTCTTATCAGCTACTGCAGATTTATCTACTGTTATTTTTGGTAAGGAAATTCATGGTTATATCATTAGAAACTTAATGGATGATTATCTGTTGGTTAGCAACGGATTAATAAATATGTATGCTAAATGCGGTAACCTTAAGGAAGGGCATATAGTATTCACGAAAATAAAGGTCAAAGAAATATGCACCTGGAATACCATGATCAAAGGATACGGGATGCATGGACATGGTGAGAGTTCCTTAAAAATCTTTGAACAAATGATAAGTAACGGATATAAACCCGATGGGGTTACTTTTGTTTCATTACTTTCTGCATGTAGTCATACAGGGCTTGTTACAGAGGGCCGGAAGCTATTTAATCAGATGAAAACTGAGTTCAGAATTGAACCTGAGATGGAGCACTATGCTTGTATGGTTGACCTTCTTGGGAGGGCTGGGCTTTTTCATGAAGCAAGTGAAGTTGCTAGACAAATGCCGATAGAACCCAATGTATGTGTGTGGGGTGCCCTTCTAAACTCGAGTAGAATGCACAAGAATGCAGATTGGGATGAGGGGTCGGTTTCTAAGATACTTGGTACTAGTTCTGCAACTGGCAATTATATGTTACTGTCAAATATATATGCTCAAAGTGGTCAGTGGGAGGACTCTGCAAAAGTCAGGGTGTCGGCTAGGGTACGAGGTCTAACCAAAGCCCCGGGTCAGAGCTGGATTGAATTGAATAAAAGGGTGCATATGTTCACAGCAGGGAATCTTATTCAAAGGGAGATGATAGAAGTTCAGACACTGCTCAAGACATTGAGTTTTCAAATGAAGATGAATGGGTACGGTCTCTGTTCACCATCATAAAGACTTAGAGGTGGCGAACTGGGTGCATTGAGCACATTGGCCTATGTGTAATGTAATACTGTGAATAAAATGATATAACAAGATTTATGCATATAAAACTCTGGCCCTTTTAACCCATATCTATACTACCTAATAACCCCCCCCCCCCCCCCCCCCCCTCTATTAATTATTTCTGTTTTTGAAATACCTTATTTGCCTTTGGACATTTATTCCCATAATACTCTCTCCACCCTAAAATCAGGCACGCTCCAACCAACGTTCCTCGTTTGTAACCCGCCATTTTGTTAACGCTGATATGGAAATTACTACCATCAACCGCTGTCACTTCCACCCACCGCCGCTGCATCGCGCGGGTATCCATCTAGTGAGATATAACATGAACTCGAGTAGCCTAATTAGTAAGTAAATGGATTGAGTTCTCCAATTCAAGCAAGCATTGCCTGGAAAACATAGATGAATTACTTGGGTCAAAAGTAGTTTTAAAGGGTGAATGCCGTCCTACTGAGTTCAATTACGACATAATGTTGAGGAAACAGTACATGTCAAAGAAAGCTATAACATGGAAGCAAGAACCTTTGTAATCTTTTAATCTCAATGTCCATACTGTCTGTTTAGGTCTGTCAAAAGTAGCATTCTTTGATTTGTTATTCCTTTTCATTGTTTTGATGGCAGGGAAAGTTCTCTACTTGGTCATTAATCAATGATCTTTTGTTCAAATAGAGTATCATCAATGAAACCAATAGAGAGATAATGTTCAAATACTTTAATCAATAAAATTTTTTAATTAAACACTTGGTTTAGGTTGTTCGATTTCATTTTATCTCCGACCTGAAATCTGAAGCATGCCATTGCTTGGATTGCGGGCAATAAGGTTTGACATTGAAATCACCACGTGAAAATGAGAGTTTCTTCTTTAGTGTACGTTGCTTCAAGATTGTTTCTCACTCGAAGTAAACATGGGATTATTTAAGAACGCATGGGATGATCGCAAATCCACAAATTTGTACCTCCAAATGGTGATAGAAAATAGAACATAGATTTGGTTTTGTTTCTTCTCGGGTTTATATAGAGATACAATTTGGCACATTTCCTTGTAAGAAAGCAGCTTAGTGTTTTTTATTAATTAATTTAATATAAACAACCGGACAGTTACAACTTACAAACCATAGACTAACTGGGCTCAAAAGTTTCAAAAATGGCCTTAGTATACGGTAACATGGTCTGAATAAGAGAATTGGTTCGACCTCATATCAAGAGCTGTATTGGTAATGGAGTGACGACCTATGCATGGCATGCTTCTTGGAATTCGATTGGTCATGCTGTCCTTAGCCCCTGGACAATCACTACACTATTACAGCAGGTTTCTCTCTAAATGTAAAAGTGAGTTACCAATGGTGCTTGAAAGTGGCCTATTATTGCATGGCTTGACCTCTACCCGGTATTGATAAATCTTAATTTGCCTCAAGTTACTAGTGATCAGCAGGCAGGATACTAGTATTAAATGGTATAGGCTTAATAACCAAGGAAGAACGGTTCCCCTCTTCCAATGTTTGGGAATCAATCAGGTCACGACAACCTAAAGTTCCTTGGGTTTGTTTAGTTCTCTCAATGTGTTCCCCAGTATTCATTTCGTTTATGGCTGGTGTTTCTTCAAAAGCTTAAAACTCAAGACAGATTGAAGCCATGAGAAGCTGGGGGTGCACATACAACCTAAACCTCACGTGTTGCCCTTTGTGATGGTCAGGACTCCCATAACCATCTCTTTTTTGGGTCAAAAGCTCATAAAACTCAAAACAGATTTACTCACTGTCACACCCCACCTTAGGCGGAATCGTAGGATATGACGAAAAGATATAGTTATAGCACATGGACTTTATAATAGAGTCATACTAAATGAAATTCAAATAAATGTAATTTTCACAAACGGAAAGTCTAGGCAACACGCCTCAAATAGCAAAGAAGTAACAATTGCAAATAGTGTTCAATGTTTCACATGCAATCTAGGAGTCCATGAAGGATCTCTTTATTGGTCTTCCTAAAGTCCATAAGCTCAATCTTCTTAAGCATTGTTATCACCTGAAAATGAATGCTCGAAAATGTCAACATAACGTTGGTGAGTTCGTAGGTTTAAAGGAATACAAATGAGTTTGCTGTGCATGATATATCAAGTTTTGGACAATAGTGTAAATATAAACATGTAGTAGTGCATACTAAATACTGATCAATGCCATCATAGTTATCCAACAACACAATCCCCATCACTCCTGTTAACAACTCAATCATGCTTTAAATACCAACAACTACCAGCTGGAGTATAAAGTTGGTCGATAGTTTTCCAATAGTCTTCAATAGATATCAAAAGACATCTATTGCATCAAAGAAATCAATACAAGCAAGCTAACATACACATTTCATAATTATACGTATTTGTCCATGAAAACAAACAAGTTTTGGCACAACTAGTAAAGAAATGAAAAGTGTTTTGAGCATCATTTCCCCCCAAAGAAATAATATAAAAAGGGGCCATGAAACTCACCTCAACAAGCAAGTAGTTATGCAAAGTCCAACAAGGTCGCTAGAATCTACACAACATATATATGAACAAGTTACAATTATGGACA
Organism: Erigeron canadensis; assembly: GCF_010389155.1. Lineage (NCBI taxonomy): Eukaryota > Viridiplantae > Streptophyta > Magnoliopsida > Asterales > Asteraceae > Erigeron > Erigeron canadensis. Next base: position 43,109,160 of record NC_057764.1, read on the forward strand.
TGGTCAAGAACCATCCATTGTAACCCGTATTTGATGATATATACATATATGGCTACTTTCAAAATATTCCCAACTGATTTGTCATCTATTATTAAGTTACAAGTCACATAACTTAATATAGAGTATTTGTTTTAATGATTTATGATTTAGTTCTACAAGCTCTTATTCGCTGAAATTTTTGGTAACTTTATCAATTTTTATTCTAGATCACCCGAACTAACCAAGTCCTTAAATTTTTACCACAGTAACTTTTATGTGTTAGATACTTAAATGAATTTTTACAGAATTTATTTTGTTCTTGAACTATTTTTAAAAATTCGATAATTACAGACTAGTTAATAAATTCACTGTTTGCGCACAGAAAAGTTTTATAAAAGTTAAGGGCCTTCGAAGTTTCAAAAAAAATCCAAATTTTACTGTACACTCTTAACATCTTAAAAATGTTTCTGGAAAAAAATAATCTTCCAGTTCATAAAATCGACCAAGATATGACTATTTGAAGTCGACCTAAATCTGTTCTGAAAACTCAGCTTTGCGCAGTTTTGTTATAAAATTCGTTTGACAACCTTAAACTTCATATTTTGACACGAAACCACTTCTACTAGAAAGTAGACTTCCTGAAATTAATTTTAGACACCAAAAACGTGACTTAACCATCTTCCATGACCAAGATACGACATTTCAAAGTTAACAAACAGAATCTGTCCAGATTCTGAAATAACCCAAACTTACTGTTTTAAAGACTACTACAACTAATATTCATATATAAACTTTCAAATCTTTCCAATACCTATTTACATCTGCTATTATGATTTCCATGCCTTCATAATTGAATTTCTCTAATTACATTAATTATTATAATACAATAAATACATAAACTTTTAACATTAATATGATTTATACTTCAAGCTTTTGATTTAACCTTAAAAAAATCCCTTTCATTCATTATTATAAATTTGCCATAATATATATTCATCAAATAGGTTACTATAAATAAAAATTAATAAATAAAAGAAAATATATGCTTATATATATATATTTAATAAATAAAAAGACTAATATATATGAAAAGAGAATATAAATGATTTACCCCAAGATTGATGATCTTCTTCTTAGATACCTTAAAAAAAGAATAGAATATAATCTTAAGAATTTTATTATTAATTGTAATTTAAATCAAGATTCAATAGAATTATAATTAAACTTACCAAAGTTTGCTTTGACAATGAGATGATTAATAAAAAAAAAAAATATTTGATGTTGTGGTGCTTTGGTGTTGATCGACCAAAGAGAAGAAAAAGAATCAAAAAAGGTTTTGGTTTTTTTTATTATTATTTAGGTTATAGTTATTATATATATATATATATATATATATATGGAGATAAGTGTTTTAGTTAGTTTATGATTAGACTTAATGCAACATAAGAATTCTAATGGAATTAAAATTCCTTGCTCACCATAAATTGTTGTAATATATATATGACTAAAATTTTTTACTAAACATATGATATTTTACTATTACTATTACCATCTTACTACTTATACTAATTATATATTATTTTCATAATTATTGATTTCGTTCACCGCTAAATAGCGTATACTAATTTATCAATGTCTAGAAATAAATATGACTAACAACTACAAGTCTAGAAATACGTGGATAGTTATAGTCATCTATGTTTAGGAAGATCAAATATCTCAATCCTAAACTTTTGAAATTCAAGTAATAGAAATCCCATATTGGAAATGATCACCACATTTCTATGCTTGTTATACTATATAGGCATGTTGACTAGTCAAAAAATTTGGAATGTAAGTTAGAGACTATAATAAATTACCAGTTTTGGTGACGAATGTCACACTCAGCTTGTTTTAGGTTTGGAATGAAGTGAAAGTTTTGCCTGAATCACAACAAGATGGGAGGATATAGTTGCTTGTTTGACTCCTCTACCCAAGCAAATTTCTGTACGAAGTGTCCTAAGAAGACTCATAGTCCCGTTGCCTCATCCTATTTCATATGGCAATAACCGAATGCATGTCTATTCACTAACAAGACTAGAACGGTGCAGCAGGTTCAGGATCTTATTATCTATAATGTACAATATAGGGACTAGGAAGCCTAAATTCCATATTGTACAATTTATTTGTTCAATTAGATTGGTAATGAAACCTAAATTCTAAAATGGTAGTGTTTAATATCCTTATAGAGGGTGCATGCATATATAGGAAGCCTGATGTTGCAAGGGCTCTTTTTCGGGAGCTGATAGAGGTTTGCAACATATCAAACTAAACATCAGCTTAATAATGTACAGATCTTTTTACAAAAAGATGAACGGAAATGGATACTCAAACAAAGGTAGGGGTGTATAAAAATGAGAGACACCATGAAACCATTCTATCTTAAACGCTTATCACATACCACCAAACCATTTTATTTTAACAAGATTCATCAAATACTGCTACATAAGAAAAAAGGAAAAAAAAAAGAACTAAACACATCCATGCATGGCACGTAATCATATAATGATGATAAGTAAATTAAAATACCAGAAACAACTGGTTTACTTCTTCTGGTCCAAGAGGCGCCCCCCTATTGTCAACCTCATGCATGATTAAAATTTTACTTAATGAAACAGAAATTCTTCTTCCTCATCAGTTTCACGATCATATTCATCTTTAAATTCGGAGGCACTACAATTTATTCGTCAAGAAACAAAAAATTAGAGAGAAAATTATAATTAGACATGGATGGAAACATGATAATAAAAAACAGATAGAAAGGATAGTCACCAATTTCTTAAATGGAGATGTGCGATCACCCATTGCCGTCTAGGATAACACAATTAGAGTAAGTAATGAGTAATTAAATTAGAAAAAGGGGGCCAGGGTAACCGTAACAAGTAGCAAAAGAAGAGTAAACTCACTCATTTTTGTTTATAAGGAAGTTGTTTGAAATCATCCGCTGAAGTTTTTAATAATTCAGGATCCCAATGATGCTTTTCTTTTACTACAAATCAACCAATCAAGTTGTATTAGGAAAAATATATTTATATGATAATTATTGGAAGGGGATTCATTCAAGAGATAGAAAAATTATGCACCTTTTTGCAAGCATTTTATCAAGTCTGGTTTATATGGAAAATCATAATCAGTCGGTGCTACTTTTTGTTTATCTATCATGTTTTCTGCTACAATCAATCAATCAACCAAATCAAGTTTTTCATACTTCAACAACAATATTCAATCCCAGCACGGAGGTGTCTGCTAATCTAGTTTTTTTATAGGGATAAGTACCTGAGAATGTAATGAATTATACCCAAACATTTATGTTGTGTATTGAACTACTCGGATGTTTATTGTATGTAATGAACTTTCAAATCCTAGTTATTAGATGTATCCGACCAATCAAAAACTTACAAGTGGCCGCTTATATGGTTGCCACATATACACAGATACATACAATAACCAGAATTCTAAAGTTTATTGTATATGATAAACATGTGAGGAGTTCATTACACAACATAAACATTTGCATATAGTTGATTACATTTTCAAGTACTTATCCCTTTTTTATACTAAAAAATAAATAGCCTGCATCAATTGGGATTAATTAAGTTTAAACCGATATAATAATAGTATCTTGGCTTCCCACTTATTTCTTGTAAATCCTATTAATTTCTAATGGAAGTGATGTTTTACTAAAAAAATAAACAATAATAATAATAAACAATAATAATAATAATAATAATAATAATAATAATACAAAAATAAAAATAATAGTAATAATAATGATAATGATGCACTTTTTTTAGAAATTTTCTTCAGGGTTGAATCATCATCACCACCATGAGTCTCTGAGTTTCTTTTATTCTTTGCTATATCCGACATTTTTTTGTTCTGCTTTAATCAATCAATCGTTAATACACAAATACTAATCAGATTCTTAAAACCTCCTTGTGATTTTGATAGATTAGATTCAACAAAAAAGTTTTCTGAAAAAATAGTTGAAATAAATTAAACCTCCAGCAATCAATTGGGGTTGATTGATTAATTCAAGTAAGAAAAAAAATAAACTGCACCTTGGTTGCTGTAGGAGAGAAAGCAATCGTCGTCTAGCGGGGTGTGTTCGATTTTCCAAATCTAAAGTTAAATAGCGACATTTTTACTCGAGAATGATTTGGATTCAAGTTTATGTAAAAATAAATAAATACTTAACAATAACAATACAAAATTGAAAGAAAAAATAAGATTCACAATAACTATATTAATGCTTTAATTATTAATCATAAAAGTTATTATATATTATAAACCTTATACATATATAAAATCAAACTAAATGTTTCAGGGTAAAACCATTGTCGTGTCAAAGTTGTTTAATTAAAACAAAAACTTGATATAAAATAAAAATTAAAAGATATAAGCTTTAAGGTTAAAATAAAAATTATTATGTGCTATAAGAATTATGTATAAAGAACTTATAAATTCATATAAACTTTTAGTATATACAATGGCTTAAAACCTGTCCGTTAGACGGCGGAGTTGAAGATAAGTTGTTTTGATAAATGAATTGGTTGGTTTTGTTTTCATAAATGTATCCGATAATAAATAAAGTATAAAACAAGACCTATCGATTTCCAAAAAAAACAAATAATTCTATAGCAATATATATGTGTGTGTGTGTATGGATCCTTATTTTGAGAACACCTTTTTCTGTAAGAAACTTGAGAACTCTTAAGTTATGTATTGGATCACATTTTTTTTTGTTCATCCTCATGTGAAACGTTATAAAAATATTTGTAGAAATAAGTTTTTTTCAAAACCTTATATATACAAGTTTGATCACATGTGAACGATAACGTGAACATATTGATTCACAAGTTCACAAAAGCTATTTTGATGGGTTTTTTAAAAAGTTTATTCTTCAACATACTTTTTTATATCATTTCACATGTAAATGAACAAAAAAACATGTGATCCAATACATAATTTGAGAGTTCTCGTGGTTCTTACAAAAAAAATGGTTTTCAAAATAAGGAAAGTCTCTCTCTCTCTCTCTCACACACACACACACATATATATATATATATATATTCATATATAGATATAGATATAGATAGAGATGCATGCTAATATCATATAACTTTGAACTAACTAATCAACCCGGGTGACTACCCGGACATGAGTAGCAAAAATATAAAATAAATTCTATATTTGAACATATTCTTAAACCAATTACAACTTTTATGTTCCACATCTTCATACTCAAACTAATCTATCCTGATAATAAATAGTCGCTCCCATTAATGTTATTATCGCATGTAAATAACCCACAAGTGCTTTAGTTCGACCAACCATAGCATTTATTCAATTCAATAATCATGGAAACAATAGTACGCATCTTGAAGATCCATAAAAACTATGAAAAGTAAACGAAACAACGTAAAAGTTAAAACATTGTATAAAAACATCAAACATAAAACATGGAAGATATAATTATCAGAAGTATTTAAAACTTTTCTAGCTTTTGAATTTTCATTTTATGAACATTTAGACGCTCCTTTAAACTTGAGCATCTGATATCCGGATCTCGATCATCATGTTCAACCACTTACGATGAACCTGAAGGCAGTGCTTTCATTGCTTCAACAAATGGCATTTTCACCAGTTAGAAATATGATTTGGCTACATCAAAATTCCAAAGCCTTGCCAGAAGGTTGTTCATAGGAGAAATACAACCTTCATGAACCCACTTGTTTCATGATTGGATTATGAGCTTTCATGATTGGTCAAAAACAAATAATTCTATAGCAATATATATATGTGTGTGTATGGACCCTTATTTTGAGAACACCTTTTTCTGTAAGAAACTTGAGAACTCTTAAGTTATGTATTGGATCACATTTTTTTTTGTTCATCCTCATGTGAAACGTTATAAAAATATTTGTAGAAATAAGTTTTTTTCAAATCCTTATATATACCCGTTTGATCACATGTGAACGATAACATGAACATATTGATTCACAAGTTCACAAAAGCTATTTTGATGGGTTTTTTAAAAAGTTTATTCTTCAACATACTTTTTTATATCATTTCACATGTAAATGAAAAAAAAAATGTGATCCAATACATAATTTGAGAGTTCTTGTGGTTCTTAAAAAAAAATAGTTTTCAAAATAAGGAAAGTCTCTCTCTCTCTCTCTCACACACACACACACATATATATATATATTCATATATAGATATAGATAAAGATAGAGATGCATGCTAATATGATATAACTTTGAATATGATAAATTTAAATTATTTTAGGTATATACGGTCTCTTCATACTTAGTAACTCCCGAAATTTGTTTAACAAAGTAATTAATTGTGAATATGTGTAATTAGGAATAAAGATATAGGAATAAAGATTAATACTTTTGGTTTTCCAAAATATTTTTTGCATGTCATTGATGTGTAATTTCGAGTCTTATATTTATAACATGAATCATCTAGCTACTCACTACTACACATTTTCGGGCAGTGGACCCGTTCGTATGCAATATAGTTGACTTGGTAAATCCGATGTTGATCACAAGGACTTAAGTACAGTAATTGTTGACATAAAGCAGTTCAAATTAAGGAGGGGGTTTTGTGACCGAATCGTCACCTTGTAATTAGTTAGTAAAATAGTTAGTAATTGATGAGCGATAATTATATAGACTTTTACCACACTAGTTTTGGTCATTTCATAGTCATTTGACTGAACTTATGATACTTAATGGCTTGAATATGTGATTTCAGGTTCATTGCTCGTGGCATGAAGGAAAACGTCAAGAAATGGTGATGAAGGACTTAAAAGAAGGTAAATGATGGTTCGATGAAGATTCAGGTCGAGATTCAAGATTTAAGATGAAGAAACTTGTGTTGACATGAAGCCTATGACCATGTGTTAGTACTTTGGGCATAACTCCTTCATACGAACTTCGTTTCTGACTAATAAGCTATCCACGGAAAGGCGAGAGAAAGATCTACAACTTTCGTGTTGCACCTGAAGCCTCCAGTGCCGCTCATTTCTCTCCAGCGCCGCTGGAAGTAATCCTGAAGCCAACCAGCGGAGCTAGAACATCACCAGCGGAGCTGGAAGCCAACCAGCGGCCGCTGATGTAACAACCCTCAATTTTCGGCTAGGACAACTTACTTATATTTATCTAGGTATCTATCCCTAGAGGTTTATTTAGAGAATTGATCTTCTAGACATTCAACGGATAGTGATAATTGCCCCCTAGTACAATGAAATGACTTAGAAATGCCATAAACAATAACTATAATCATTCAAGACAATCTCTAGCAATATTTTAGTTCTAATTGAACTTGATGAAATACCATTGAACAAAAATTTATTTGTTAACCAATCAAGTTATATAAACAATAATGTAAGAATCACAAGTTGAGATAACGATCAAGAATCCTAATGGATGTCCAACAATTTAGTCATCAAGCAAACTAAGTGTCTATAAACACAAATATGTAATGACCATCTTAAAAATATGATTAAAAACCCGTAAGCACATAAAAGCGCTTGAATAATAATAAGTATATATATATATGTCTAATCTAAATACAAGTTTATGACAAAGAGTTAAGTAACAAGTTAAAAACACAAAAACTATATATATACATACATGTATGCTCACGATATATATATACACATATAAACATATATTTAGTCTAGAAAACCAATTAACTTATAAGCTTAAACACATTTACAATTTATATAAATTATACATGTACATACACTTATAATTTTACAAAATAAAATTTGAAATTCACCTCCTTTTTACCCATCCAAGGCCGGCCCCCTTTTCCCCATATACACCCTCCAATCAATTTTTAAGACTCCTTACACTCCCCATACACCATAACACTCAATTCCCTTACACTCCCAATACATACTTACCCACACATAACTCATTTTCTCTCTCAAAACTCTTCTCCTTCACCACTTTTTCTCTCTAATATCGGCAGCCCTAAACCAAGAAAAAGGGAAGAAAAATCAACATAAACACATACAAATAATAAGGGTTTAAGGTAGATTAATCAAGGGTTAATTCAAGCTAAGATTAAGGGTGTTTTCAAGCAAAGAAAGGGGGATATAGAGGGTAGAAGGCCACGAAATTTTTTGCCCAGAAACATCATCAAAACCGAGTTCATCAAGGGTATAAATCTTCATCTCTTTGTTTAATCAATCTTGTTTTTGTATTTACTAAAAGATCTTTATCAAAAACCATGTTTTTCTTTGATTTTCTTCTTCAAAATACACTTAATGAGGGAATGTTGATAGAATCTTTCCTTTCATGCCATTGCATGTCAAGATCTAGAGGAAAGATTCAAGGATTCAACTCAAATAAGACCCAAAAGTGATGGTTCATGAGAAAGCTGTCAAACTAGTTGATGGATCTTTATAAAAGTCGATTTGTGTTGATATAGATGGAACATATTTTCTGTAATTTTCATAAATAAACTTATTTTTATGTTGTATGAAAGATTTGTTAAGAGATTTGTTCATAAAATGGTTAGATGGTCACATGCAATCACATTTTTGGATGATTTTTGCAAGAACTAAGTTTATTGATTTTTGTTGAATGAAGGTTCAAGTATAAATGATGTTTGTTGATCTTGAAATTGAATGAAATCTGTATATTTGATGTTAAGAAATGCAAAATAAAGTAATAATCTTGTTAGTGGTAATCTAGAGGCTAAAACAAGCAACCGACACCATTGGAGAGTTGGATTAACCAAAATACTTTCTGTCAGATTTAATCTTCTGTCTTGGAATGGATAAACTGGACATATGAGGGACGTTTCAAGTAAAACTTTCAAAACAAAAGTTCTAGATAAATGAGTTAAGTTTAACCTCCACCCAGAATCACTCAAAAATCCTGAGCCAAACAAAAGATATGATTTTTCTACTAAAACTGGTCAAAACTGCACTTTTTTTTCTCTAAATATTTTATCAACTTTAGCGATTTTTATCTCCTAATCCATAAGGTTCCAGGAGGTCATACTTGGTTAAAAGTAATTTCAATATGTCCTAAACTTAAAATAAAATCTTAGAATTTTTATTTAGAGCAAAACCCAAAGAACTTTTATAAAACATTCGAGTATGCAAAACAGTGACTGTTTTGACCACTTTCACTTCTAAAATTATTTAGAGGTAGTAAACATTCTTTATAAATTAAGCCAAAATTTAAAACATAACTGAACACATATAAGTCTATAAAAATCATAAAGGTCCAAATAGTTCGGTTTGACCCCAAAATAGTAGCCAACATTTCATAAAAATGTGAATTAAAAACAAAAAATTCTAAAGTGAACTAATAATTTGTGTAATGAGCTAAGTAATGAACTAAAGACCATGATGGGCTAAACCGGCCCAATTAGTGAACCCAAAGGACCATAAATCAGTAGGCCCACTTGGCCCAATAAACCATATGACCCATTAAGCACCTAACCCAAATAAGGTTAAGCCCAATAACTAAGTTGAGCCAAGTCACTTAAAAACCCATCACATTTAGGCCCAATTGGTGATGGCCCATAACACTTAAACGAATTTCATAAACCCGGATAATCATAAAACATATTGAGAAATATGTGAATAAAAGATAAGCGTAATCAAAATAACACAGAATGATTAAATAGAATGGACATAAATAATTACGTTAATCAAACTATAAATTGATATCACAAATGAAAATTCGTACTAAAATCGGTTACACATCAAATGATGAATAAGGATAATATAACTTAATGTGGCATTCCCATATAATAATACAAGATAACAAACAAAACCGCAAACGAAGCCAAGTTACCGAAATTCCAACAACTTATAACTACGAGTATAATGAAAGTAACCTTTTTCACCATCAATCTTTACAACCAAAAAGATGCGAATATTAGCAATACACTTGGATCCCATAATTGATAACAACATAATGAGAATGACATTTCTAAGCGAAGGCTTAAGATAGGAACTTACGTATATTAGTCCTCTCGTAGGGATAGTCTTGGCTTTGAAATGTATCGAGGACCATGATGGAATATATGATCAAGGAAGCAATAGCTGGGAAGTACCCATTTTGGATAAGTGAATATAATATGCAGCATATCAAGGTGAGTCATAGCCCCCTTTCAAACTCCTTTATATGTTTTACTTTTCGGGGTGAAAAACATGATAAATAAAATTGTTTTCTATTATGAAATGATACTTTGAAAGAATGATTATGATATGAGAATTTTTGTATGTTCAACATGTTATATATTATATGATGAGTTTGAGTTCTGTCAACCTTGGTCCCGGTCATACTACTATTAACTCCGAAAGGGGAGGCCTGTAGTTAGAGGGTTGCGCAACTAGTATTTACGTCCCCCTTACTCACCAAGATGGCAGCGGGTTGACGGGCCGCCTCTGTGGCCGCCCTCATCTCCGGTCTGCCTAGGGGTGCTCTAATCTACTTTATATTATGTGGTCGTCTCCATGGCACGACCCACTTATTATTATTGCACATGATTGACAGCATGTGCCTTGCATTATTGCTATTGGACACACTTTGATTATATTGATTGGACGGAAGATCGGTCTTAGTAGTGGCTCAAGTTAACTCATCCAAAATATCAATGTGAATATTACTAATGACAGATTTTGACATACTTTGGTTATTATGGAATGAACATACGGTTTGGGTATTGAATCCTATATGGAGTCTTGAAAGTTGTTGAAATTGGCGATATTGAAATCTTGATGAGTGAATGGTTTTGATGTGAAATATGATTAATCGTTTGATATATTTTTCTCTCAAGAATGATTTGACAAATGAGAACTTTATAATTACCATGGATTATCAACGCTTTGAGATAACATTGTGGTATTGGGAAATACTTGATAATATGATATGGAGAATTTGTCGGTCAAGTGTTTGGGTATGTTGACATCTACTAACATGTTTCCTAAGTGTTTAAAATGGTTATGCAACGAGATTTACTTAAAAACGTATGCACTCACCAACTACGTTTTCGTAGTTGACACTTTTTCTTCATGCTTTTCAGGAAAATAGCTTAAGCTTTGAGGAATTATATGCATCATGATTATTTGCATTGCACTTGGAGTCAAAGATCAACCCTTGTGATGGACAATGGAATCCGCCTTGATTGTTGTAGTATATTATTTCATGTGTTTGTTATTTGTTTCGTGAACTTAATATCCAAGTTCAGTAGACGTATTGTACTTGGGGATTGTCCACATGCTTGTACATTTGTAAATTCTTTTTATCAAATAAAGCTATGGTGAATGTTATTTATAATCATTTGTCTTGAATACTCGACTTTCTGTGCATCTCATTGTTCTGCCTTAGTTGGGGTGTTACAGTTGAGACCTTACCAGCGCCTCTGGAGCCTCACCAGTGCCGCTGGGACTTCACCCAGCACCACTACCAGTGTCGGTCAGATCTGGAACTTCCCGAAAACCTATAAATACCCCTCTAAAACCCTAGAGTCGAACAACACTTCTTGCATACGACTTCAGGGCTGCTTCAAAGGTATTTTCTCCAGATCTAAGCCCTCCTAACACCTCCATATCATCCGTGAAATCAAACATCAATCCATAACAATATTATCATCATAATCATCAATAGAGATCGAGAAGGTGGTGGTGCCGTGTGTGTAAGTCACAGCCGCAAGATTGACCAGCAGTAATTCGACATCAATCAATTCTCTATTTTTTTGTTGGTACATTATGTTTTCATATATTATTGATTGTGATTGTTCTATTACTATGAGTAGCTAGATATTTTATCATCTACTATATGAAGTGACATGATTATGTGATGGTTGCATGCTAGATACACTTAACGTTTTATCGTGATCTTGATGAATTAATTCTTTGTAGTTTATTATTATTATCGTTGATGATATATGTATGCTTTGTGGTGGTACCCGTTGTGTGCGTATATGATTTTAATTGTTTATGGTATAAACGATTATCGATAGGTCATGGTATGATAGTGAACGGTATAATAATAATAATAATAATAATAATAATAATAAGAAGAAGAATTAATCTGTTAAATGGCTTGGTAAGTCAACTAGACAAGATTGTTATTTAAATAGTTAAACAAGCTAATTGGTTAGACAACTATAGGTGGACAGGGTGGTACTTACACTTGTAGCTAATCGGTTATGGGATTTGAGTAGGAGACACGGATTTGTTAGCGGATAGGGTGGTACCCACGTGACTGAGTCTAGTGACTTATTTAGATCCCAACTATTGTATTTAACTATGCAACCAAAACATGTTATGAATCTGATTCAAAGTAGATGACTTTTAATTTAACTGTTTAAAACAACTCTCTTTCAGATTAATTCTTCGGAATTACTAACTTGCTTAATTTACTAACTCATTTCAAAAGCAACGTGACAACTCGGTCACAAAACCCCCAACCAATCTTAGAATTACTTAGTATTGCTTAATTCTTAAACATAGTCCCAGTGAACGGACCTGGTTTTACCTAGTAGCTATATTACAAACGAACGTATCCACTGTCTGTAAGTGTGTGTTTAGTTTGGTATATCCTTGATTTTATAAATTTAAAACTTGACCGCTTTTCTTTATACATAAACGACACATCAGTAATCCCTCAGGATTAATCGAAAAGAGAGTTTGTGATTGAAAACAATACTTTAAAAGGCATCCATCTCGAATTCGCTTACAACATGCTAAGATTGCACATAAATGAAGTTCAAATCCAAATTAAGTTGATTAAATAACCGAGACTCAAACAAAGCACCAACCCTGTACCCACCAAGTTAATGACATCATTTGACTCTCTTGCTTAAACTAGTTTCATTACAAAGATCGGTACCCCAAGATATCTTTTATAATTTCCCTAATCAAACAATGGTTTTGGTTATTAAAATAACAATTACATCAATCGATTGTACCCAACCGTTAACACATTTCTCCCTATTATCGATGAACGATTATCAACCGTACCCGTCATAGATTCAATTATTTGTACCTAAACAATCAAAATGAAATATATGTTAATCAATAATTACCATTAAAGACACACATAAATCACCAATCAATTCAAGATAAATTATAAGGAAGAAATAGCTAAGATCACCATATAACGTTAAATGAAATCAACATTGAATGATAAAAATTGTGTAATTCTTACATATCGTCTCACTTCATCAAGATGGATGATGAAATGATTAGCCACTCATATTAAAATAAGAATAACACATCAAATACGAAGAATTCATTGTTACCGAATACAAGAAATCAAAAGCAACGAACAAAATAAACCCAATCGTGATTGAGATCTTCAAAGATGATGATTCGGGTGAAAACCTCCTTCAAGAGCTTCAAAAATGGCTGAGGTATTGTTTAGAACCCGTCCAAAATAGTTTTTATATGTAGTCCACGCGTAACTGCCGTTACAGATTTGTAACTCCCGTTACACGGGTTAATTTCTTTACAAATGTTGTCCAGATACTAACTCCCGTTATGATTTTTGTAACTGTCGTTAAAGGTTGTAACTCCAGTTATGATTTTTGTAACTGTCGTTAAGGGTTGTAACTCCAGTTATGATTTTTGTAACTGCCATTGCAGACGCATTGTAATCCATTTGATCTTCGTAACGGCCATTATCCATTTTTAATGGGAGTTATGCTTTGAAACTTTAACTTTCTTCATCTTATCATCCTCATAATTCATACAAAAGCATCCATAAGTTCATCTTATGCCATATTTAGCCATTTTCTTCCACAAAACCTGTTATGAACCTGAAACCACTCATACATACCATTAAGCATCGAAATAGAGGTACGAATGACTATAAACGCAACATAAATGACCTAAAACAACGTGAGAAATATGTATAACATTAGACACATCAGTCGTTAACTTTCATACACACATATTTCTCTTTGCATTGCAAGTAATTAACTTCCATGCGTAAATGTAATTAATTTCTCCCACACATAATTGGATCTTGAAACTCATTTAACATGAGAGATTGCGACTAATTAACTTTCTTGTATACATAATAGGCTTTTCAAACTCATTTAACATAAACAGCTTTTAACATTACAAGTTATTAAGAGATATGGTGTAGTTTTAGAATTGATTTCAAAGCTCAACTTTTATATTATTTAGATTTTATAGATTATAGATATATAGATATATTTCATAAGTGCCCATGTAGTTGTGACAATTTTTACTTATGACAAATGTGTTTCAAAATTTGTACTTTGTTATGCAGAATTTTATGAGGTGATTTTTAATGTATAAAGTATTAATGTATTATTTATGCATGTAATAAGATATTAATGACAACTTTTATAACTGTCATATTATCATTTTATTTTTTCGTCTCTCCTGGTTTCCTCACAATGCTTTTTATATTTTTAAACTTTAATATATTTTGAATGGCTTATATTATATAAGAGTTAATTTCAAGAATCGTCTTCGTGGTTTACCCAGGAATCAACTTCCGTCCTTATGGTTTCATATGGATACCGGTGATCCTTTAAAGAGAATAAGATTCAAGTTTTGTCTTATATTTTAACAATCGTTAACTGGCCTTCATTTACCCCCTCACGTGCCACGTGAGAGTATTTATGTTTTCTCCTTTCAAAATGACTAAACTTGATATTTTTCTGGAATTCCTTATTCTTTTTCATTCCACGTTCTTTCCCATGAATCCCGCACTAGCTTTTTTTTTTCTTTTTTTTTTTGAAATGGTTCCGGTTTGGACCAAACCATGCACATCCCTACTTTTCAATTTTTATGATTTTTCACAAAACCATAGTATATAGATAAAATAAAATAAAAATTATAATTATAAAAGTCAAAATCTATTACTAGAATTCAAATTTGAAATTTTATGGTGCGTTTGGCTGCCAAAATATACTTTTTATTTTTTATTTTTGTTTTTCAAAAAAACATAAAAAACAAAAAACGCGTTTTAATCATAGTTATTCAAGTAAACTTTTTAAGAAAACAAAAACACTATTTTTTAGTTTTTAATGAAAAACTTAAAAACATCTTTTTATTGTCTTTTATTTTCATTTTCAATTACTTCCTCCTCTCAGTTTTTTTTGGGGATAAGTATCCTAAAACATAACAAACTTTGGACGAATGTTTATAGTGTGAAATAATTAAAGTTGTGTTCATTGTATGTGATCATCTTTAAATTATGTGTATTGTATGTAAGAATGCATACGTGGCAACCATATAGCTGACATTTGTTAGTTTTTGATTGGTCAGATATATTTTCTTACATACAATACACATAATTTAAAGATGATTGCAAATTTGCAATAAACACAACTTTAGTTGTTTCACACTATAGACATTCGTTCAAAGTTTATTACATTTTATGATACTAATTCCTTTTTTTTAACATTCAGTTTTATCAAAATAGGTACCAACTAGAAAGGTGTTAGTACAAGAAATACGTAACTCAATTACGGGAAACAATAACATGCGGGAACATAGCTTAAGAATAAAAAGAAAATGATGTCCAATTTTGCCTAAGTGATCATGGGGTGTTTCGATCTATTGGCAATGGAGAGCTTGATGCTTTGAGTTCCTTTGGTTTGTCCCTATGATTAAGTGCAAATTCGTCCATATGGTTTATCGTTTTTGCATTTTTCTTATTTGTCTTTAACAAACTTCTGAACAAGAATTCAATCAAAAACCAAAACAAATTCAAATCAAAAGTCTATATATACTTACATATGAGGATCTAATCAATCATCTTCGAATCCAAAAATCTATATTATCGATATCAAAAATATCGGCAGGTACGGATACTTTAAAAAAAAAATTTATAAAAATATAATAAAACTTAGTACAACTTAACGAAAACAGACAAACTATAATTACAATTTACTCAAAAATAATACCAAATATGTACTTTATAACAAATTATAAGTTTTAAAGTTCACAACTTACAAAAAAAAAAAAAATTAAAGTATTGTAAAATAATTTTTAAAAATTCAAAAAATAATAAATGAGAATACCGATAATATCAAAAAATACGGAAAATACCAGAAATACCGGTCGGTATTGAATAATGAAAATACTGGGATAGTTGTACTGGAGTACCTTCCAGTACCGATATTACCAACCGACATATACCGGTATTCAAAATATTGTATGTACGTGTTTGCATTTGAAGGTGATTGGTGAGATTCTAAAATATAGGTATATATAGGTTTTTGATTTGGATTTATTTTGTTTGGATTAAATTCTTGTTTGGATGTTGAAAATGAAAAGTTAACCTGGATTTATTAAAGTAAAATAAAATAAACAACAACACTTATCAAACACAATAAATGAATAAATGAATATGTATCTTTACTAATCGGCCAAAGCAACATCTAACACTTAAAGTTGGGCCGATTATCGCTTATAATAATGGATCAATGTGAAAACAAAAAGTGAGAAAACTTAATGAAAATTTAAAGGAGAAAAGCTAACGAAGTTGATGCGGTGACGAAAAATGAAGAAAGGTGACAAGTTTAGTATATCATTTGTAGTTTTTTGAGTTTAGTGAATTAAAGTACAAAACGTGTAAAGTTCAAATCTAAAAGTGTAATTGACCCAAAATGAGATATGTCACCCGGGCGTTGTCCCGGGAGACATTACATTTGTTAACAGTTTAATAAAAAATATCTATTAAAAAGATAAAGTGCCATAAACTTTTTGAAGAAAACATGTATTATTCAAATTATTAAAAACTGACATTTGTCAGTTAAAAAATGAACTGTAAAAGTTTTGTGTGAAAGTCGTTCGCATAAAAGTTTAGTACTAAAAGTGTAACAGACTTAAATGTTGTGGTGAAAATAAAAGAAAATCAAAAAGTATAAAAATCTAGTACTAAAAGTATAAGGGTTAAAATGTTGTGGTGAAAATAAAATGAATAGAAAGTTTATTATTCTTTACAAGTTTTCCCGTACATTTCTTTTTAATATATGTGTTATAAAGTGTGTTGCTAAAGTATAAGAGGTTAAAATGTTGTAGTTAAAATAAAAGATTATCAAAAAGTAGAAATTTTTTGTGTTAAAAGTGTTAGTAGTTAAGATATTGTGGTGAAAACAAAAAGATTAAAAAGTTTATTAAGAATTATAAAAGTTTTGTTCTAAAAGTGTAAAGAGTGAAACTATTGTGGTGAAAATAAAAAATAAAATAAAAAGTATAATATTTTATACACGCTTTCCCGTACCTTAAAATAAAAGAAAATTAAAAAATATGAAAGTTTAGTGCTAAAAGTGTAAAGAGTTAAATTATTGTGGTGAAAATAAAAAGAATACAAAGTTTACTAAAAAATATTGTAGTTTAGTGCTAGTGTAAAGATTGAAAGTTTTGTGTTGAAAATAAAAAGAATAAAAAGTTTACTAAAAAGAGTATTATAGTTTAGTGCTAAAAGTGTAAAGATTGAAACTTATGTGGTGAAAGTAAAAAGAATAAAAAATATACTATTACTAAAAAATATTATAGTTTAGTGCTAAAAATGTAAAGATTGAAAGTTTTGTGGTGAAAATAAATAGAACAAAAAGTTTACTAAAAAGTATTATAGTTTAGTGCTAAAAATGTAAAGATTGAAACTTATGTGGTGAAAATAAAAAAAAATAAAAAAATGTACTATTCTTTACGCGTTAAAAAGTTTATTAAAAACTATTATAGTTTAGTGCTAAAAGTGTAAAGATTAAAACTTATGTGGTGAAAGTAAAAATAATAAAAAGTATACTATTACTTAAAAATATTATAGTTTAGTGCTAAAAGTATAAAGATTGAAACTTTTATGGTGAAAATAAATAGAACAAAAAGTTTACTAAAAAGTATATAGTTTAGTGCTAAAAATAAAAATATTAAAACTTATGTGGTAAAAATAAAAAAATTAAAAATATACTATTCTTTACACGATACTTTGTTTTTAACTAGAAAATTTTGGACCCCGCGTTGCGGGGTCTCAATTCCTTTGTTGAAACGGTTCGTTATTTTAGTATATATGCCGTGAATTTTCGACAGCTTAATTAGAAATAATTTTGTCATTAATATGTTTGTTTAAAAGTATGCAAGAAACCAAAACGTAACCCGTAGTAGAAACCTGAACAGGATGTGATATGAAAAAAATATCAATATATTAATTCAGATATCAAGTGGATGCGATATAGCAAAATGCAAGTAGTGGTACGGGGTGTATCACAATAAGGTTGAATGACAAATAAAAAGTGTGAAAAAAACAAAAGAAGTAACCCGTAATAAAAAATCCGAAAAGGAAAAACAAAACTAAAAAAGAAAAAGACGTGACAAAATCCGAACAGGATGCAATGTGGCAAAATCCAAACTATAAGAAATGTGCGATGTGTCACTTTATAACCGATGTTACGTGTCAAGTTTTAATAAGCATGGTTACTATTGATAACCGTGCAAAAAAAAAACGAAAGAAAAAACTCCAAATGGGATCCGTAATGTCATAATCTAAATAGTGATGCGGGGTATATAATGAACCAATAAAAGAGATCATATAAGCAAAAAAAAAAGTATCAAAAAACCAAGAAAAACCAAAAGATAAATAACCTTAACGAAAATAGAAATAACAAAGGAAAAATAAAATATTGTGTAAAAGTTTCCAATATATTAATTTAGAACAAAAGCCAAAAAACTATGATGAACACCAAGAAAAAACCCCAAACGGGATCCAAAATGACAAAATCTAAATAGTGATGGGGGTATACGATGAACCAATAGAAAGAAAACACAAAAGCAAAAAAACTATGTAATAAACCAACAAAAACCGAAAGAAAAATAACCTTAACGGGATCCGATATATCAAAATCCAAAAAAACGCGGGGTATAGGTGGACCAATAGAAAGAAAACACAAAAGCAAAAAAAAACTATGTAGGAAACCAAGAAAAACCGAACAAAAAATAACCTTAACGGAATCCGATGTGACAAAATCTGGGAAAAAACGCGGGGTACAGGTGGACCAATAGAGCAGCGCCACATGTCACGTGACACTGTTCATTGTCCTCGCCTTTAATGAGATTATTAAATTATATATATATATTGAAAAATGATTAATCAACCTAACTCATATGCCTAAAAATCAACCTAAAACCTTAGAAATTTGACATATGGATTTCACTAATTCTCTTTCCTAATCTTGCCCCCTGATTTTTCCACATGTCATCATCTTATTATTAGGCATACCTTTAGGCACATCAATTAGGTTGATTAATCATTATCCATATATATTATATATATTAAAATACAATATATATATATATATATATATATTATACGAGTAATAAATAAAATTAACAGGGAGGTACATTAGGGTTTTCTTTTGGCCCTCGAATCAAAATCAAATCAGTTTCTTAGACGGACAGATCGAGCATGTCAGATACTAAGAAGGAGGAGGAGTTTAAGGTGACGCTTGTTTGTTCGGACGGGGTGTCCATCGATGCCAAGTCCTTCGCCAAGGAGTCTCCAACTGTACGTGACGCTTACGAGTATCATTTCAAAAAGTTGGAACTCGAAGGCCAAAGCGACATCATTTATAAGGCTCGTGAATATTGCGAGGGACGTGCAAAGATCAGGAACGTTCCTGCCAGTAGTGATGATACTATGGTCCTACAGAAGTTGGATGCTTTCAATTCCGAATTTCTCAAACGCAATAAGACCGATGCTATTCATCTTATCATTGTACGCCCCCCTTTTTTTTCTTTGTTTCGTATATTATTATGTCTGTTATTATTTGGAGGTTATTATTTTGCAATACCAGGGTAATTTTAAAGGGTTATCTATTATACTTTAAACCAGGGTTATCGCTAATACAGCCAAAAAATTTCAACTTTTTAACTAATTGTTTTTGTTGTTCACTAATTTAAATTTATTTACCTAAAATAATTATAATACCTTAGAGGAATTAAAATTTCATGCTCTTTCATTAGAGGGCTCATTCAATATACTTCTGACAAATTTTTAAATCCGAGGGCCCGGACGGCTAAGGTGTTTGGCTATCACACTCTATGACCTATCATGACCTGTCACCTCCACCACCGTCACCGCCGCAACGCGCGAGTACCGTTTTATTTATTATTTTATGGATAATTAATAATTATTTTGGTTCAAATTTGCTTTCATTTCAGGCTGCTTGTTATTTAGACATACAAAGCCTCATGGAGCTGCTGATGGAAGAGGTTGTTGACATGCTCACCAAGATGACCGCTGATGAGATTTACGGCATATTCCACGTCAATTTGAGAAAGTATAATTACTATAAATTTGAAGCCATGGTATATTGCCTCTATGATATCGGGAAGGTTTTTGATTGAATAAATCATCAACAAGGTAACGAGGGTTTATTGTTGTTGCCCGTTGTTTTAGTTGTGATGCCTGTAACCCTCCTTTGAATATTGTTCGTCTTTATAACCCTTTGAATATTGACTAGCATAAGCTGCTTCTATATTCTGTTCTAGTCTTTCTCGGTATTATATTCAGTTTTTAATCTTTGTGTTTCCTTATTCGAGTGTTTGGGTTAGGGTTTGACCTGTGTGGGCAAATAGGATGGAAGAAACACAGTGTTAAATAAATTGCAAGTTACAAATGTTCCATTTTAATTATAAAGTTACATTTGACCTTTAATATGGCCGTGATGGCCATACATCAGTAAATGGGCTGAACCTTTAATATGTTTGTTAATGGTTCATGACTTTACTGCCTCTCTAGAATTCGCCCATCTGTGAGGCATTTTGGCCTTTCGGGCACTTAAGATAAGTGGAGGAAGGTGCATGGGTATTTTGTAATGGCTGGTTCTGATACTACTCGTTTGCTAAAAACTTGCTTTTGTGCGTGTATGGGAATCATGAAGTTTTTGATCCTCTGCTGAAATGTTTTTTTCCAAGATTAAAATGAAGAGTTAGGTGACTTGGAATGGTTTGATTTCATCATATACTCGTGTGCTCAAGTTGGTCTGTGTGACAAGGCTTGATGTGATAAGTCAGAGTGCTGTTACTAGTGGATATGCTTCAACGGGTAGATCAAATGAATCTTTGAAGCTCTTTAGGAATATGCTGCTTGCAAAAGTGAACCCAAATGCTGTAACAATATCAAGTCTCTTATCAGTTTGTGAGATTTAATTAAGTTATATTTGCTAAAGAAGTTATATCATTAGAACTTATGCTGATGATAATTTTTTGGTTTGCAATGGATTGATAAATATGTATGCTAAATGTGGTAACGTTAAGGAAGGGCATATAGTATTTAAAGAATACGGGACGAACATGGTGAAAAAAAGTAGTTTAACATATATTTGAGGTGCTATAGTGGTTAATAAGATCGGTAAATTAGGTGAAGGTAAGGAAAGAAAGTGATTCAAACCCTCGGTAAGCAAAAGCCTACATAGCATTTCCTGTGCTACGCCTAATTTACAGTTTTTAGTATTGTTGTTTTATGTTTAGCAAATTAATTATGATGAGTTTGGTGTGTAGGGAGATTAGTTAATGATATGTTTGTATCATAATCAAACACAATTCACAGCTTGGTTTAAAAACAAAATCGGTTTGGGTTACAAGTTTATAACAAAACATGCCGATCAAGATGGGACTATGCATACATAAATTGTTTCTTTTGACAAATCAACATGGTGACCAAAGAAAAAACTTTTACATATATCTTAACAGTTTAATAGAACACCAATTACACAAATCAAACAATAAGAACAGATAATAACAATCCTAAACAATAGGCCAAAATTCTCCAACCACGACTTCCAAACCCTCGAACACGCCATTAGCACCTGACCAATGTTGGTCATTAGACTCATTTGTGGGGGAACTGAGTGGAAGTATACCCAAGTATGCCCACCATTAGCATATCCTTCAAGCCTATTGTTTGCTTGCATTCAGGAGATCGCTCACTCTCTGCGGTAGCAACAGTTGGTGGAATGCTGCCCTTCTGCAGTTTACATAACAAGCAACTTGTAAATCAATTAATCTCCTGGAAATGAACTAAACAATTGTCTAGGCGGTATAAATTCATTTATACCAAAAACTGGAAAAGCTTTGGGATATATGATATCTTCAAAGGTTAAAGTTGCTAAATTTGAAACAACTTAAAGAAATTAAAGATGCTAACAATGTAACAAGTTAAAGAGTTGACGTTGCCAAAGTGTATAATGCTTTAGACCTCCTAAATTGATATTGAAAAAATGAATACCCTTAATGTTTGGGTTTGGAATCATATCCAAACGCGTACTTTATAAAATCAAACCAAAAATGTTGATTGGTTGGCCCAAACCACTTGGTTTCTACAATTACATCATCATCATCCACTAAATGTAGTGTTTTAGGTTTAGGTTCCGACTCATCAAATGTGACATCTAGTGAATCCTCTACAATGTTGGTTTCTTTATTTAGGACCCTATATGCTTTACTTATAGATGAGTAACCAAGAAAGATACATCCATAAGCTTTAGGATCAAATTTTGTCAAGTGGTCTTTCTTATTTAAGACAAAGCATTTACATCCAAATACTCTTATATGTTTTAAGGAAGGTTTCTTACCTTTTAGAACTTCATATGGTGTTTTATTCATCATTGGTCTAAATAGGACTCTATTAAGAATATAACACGAAGTAGCTACGGCATCACACCAAAACTTTTGAGGAATAGATTGTTCATTTAGCATAGTCCTACTCATTTCTTGAAGTGTCCTATTTTTTCTTTCAACTACTCCATTAGATTGAGGTGTACGTGGAGCCGAAAAATTATGAGTTACACCATGTTTATCACAAAATTCTCCAAATTGAGTTTCATTATCAAATTCTCTACCATGGTCGGTTCTAATCGAGACTATAGTGCAACCTAGCTTGTTTTGTATTTTTCTACCAAATATTTTAAATTGAGTAAAAGCTTCATTTTTATGTCTTAAGAAAAATACCCAAGTAAACCTAGAATAATCATCAACAATAACTAAAGTATAGAAGTTGCCTCCATAACTTTGGATCGACGATGGTCCAAACAAGTCCATATGCAAAAGTTCTAGACATCTTGTAGTTGATATTATGTTTTTAGGTTTATGACTAGCATTAACTTGTTTTCCTATTTTGCATGCATCACAAAAATGACAATCAAATTTCAAGTTAGGCAAATCTCTCACACAATTCATAGAGGATAGTTTTTGAAGTTGTCTCATATTAGCATGTCCTAATCTTCTATGCCACAAAGTAGAAGTATCATGTATGGTAGCTAGGCATATATCAAGTTTCTTATAATCACTTAGTTTGCATGTATACACACCTTGTTTCCGTACACAAGTAATTATCACTTCACCATCTTTAATTATTTCCGCATGCGTTTCATCAAACATGACTTTTAATCCTTTATCACATAATTTACCAACACTTAGCAAGTTAAATTCAATATTTTTCACATGAGCAACTTTTTCAAAGCAAAACTTTTCATGTTCAATGTTACCTTTACCAATGATTTTTCCTTTGTGATCGCTCCCAAACACCACATCACCTCCATTGCATTTTGCATAAGTATAGAAAACCTCACGATCTCCGGTCATGTGTTTTGAGCATCCACTATCGGTTATCCAATCATCTTTCTTAATTACTCCATTGTAGCATTCCTCATCTTCATCTTGTCCGACGAAGCACATAGTGGAGTCCCCATCGTCACTATCACTCCAAGTTCTACTTGTGAATTCCGGTTGATCATCACTTATACTTTCTGGGCCACGAATTGCCATGAAACATTTCTCTTGAGTTTCTTCTACTTCTTCATCTTCCTCATCTTCCCAAGCACCACCAACATATGCTCTTTCGTTTCTCTTTTTAGTGCATTCATTTACCAAGTGGTTAGGATCACCACAATTGAAACACTTTCTACTAGATTTTTTCTTCAAGTCTTGTGGTGGTTTTCTTGAGTCATTTTGAGGAGGTCTAACAAATTTTCCATTTCTTCTAAAAATCTCCTTGAAATTTCTCACCATACATGCCAACTCTTCATCTTCATATAGCTCTTCTTCATCAATCCCATTATCACTAGAGGATTCATTGTGTTTGGCTTTAAGAGCAATAGACTTGAATTTGTCTTTCTTCAATCTTGCTATTTCTTCATCTTTCTCCAATACTACCTCATGGACTTTGAGATTTCCGACTAGTTCATCAAGAGTCAACTTATCAAAGTTTTTAGCTTCATCAATAGCCGTCACCTTAGGTCTCCATTTGGATGGAAGTGCCCTCAAGAATTTCCTCACATATTGCTTGGTTGTGTAGGATGTACCTAAGGATTTCAAGCTTGTACAAATGGTGTTAAATCGAGAATATCCTACATCTATCTTTTCATTTTCACCAATAGTAAATTGTTCATATTGTTCAATTAACAATTCAATTTTACTTTCAATCACTTGTTCATTTCCTTGGTGAGTTACAACTAAAGTGTCCCAAGCCTCTTTTGCATTTTTACACATGAAAACTCTTTCATATTCTTTTCTAGGCAAGACATTATACAACATAAGTTTTGCTTCATAATTTTTTGCAATGTTTTGTTTGTGTTCGGGTTTCCAATCTTTCTTTTCAACTTTAAGCCATTTCTTTTCCGTAACTGACCATTCCTTAGCCTCATAATCACCCGAAACAATTATATCCCACAAATCAATATCTTTTGCACAAACGTAAGTTTCAAATCTTTGTTTCCAATAGCAAAATCCTTCCATTTCAAGAAGTGGTGGTCTTTACATAGAACACCTCTCAACATAATTACCACTTTTGTTGTCCATGGATTCAAACTCGAGATTTTTGAAAAAAATAAGTTTTTACAAAAATTAGAGCAACGTGCTATGATATCAATTGTAAGTGTAATCTAGAGGGGGGTGAATAGATTATACCAATTTATAACTTCTTTTTGTAAAATTATTCATAAAACAAAGTTTAGATACTTGGTTTGTGCAAAGATGAATTAAAAGCAATAATCAATCAAATACAAATGAATATAAGAGATAGAGTTAGAAGGAAATCACCAAACACTTGAACACCGCGATTTATAGTGGTTGGGACGAATGTTAACGAATTCGCCTTAATCCACTCCTCGATTCACCAATCGAGATTTGTAGCACTATGATCTCCAAACCCGGTGGAGAGTCTGATCTTACACACTTGACACTTCAAGGATGCAATAACTCTCAACACTTCAAGAGTTACCCAAATCTCTAAACACTAGAGATTTTAAACCAACTTGTTCTTGACACTTCAAGAACTCAAATGAAATCCTAACCACTAGAATTTCCTCACAATACTTCACTCTCACTAGAATGAAGTTTACAATGATTTGTAGTAATAATTATTTCACTAATAAGCTCACTACACAATTCACTCTTGCTAGTATATCAAATTTGAATAGATGATTGATTTGATAATTGAAAATAGAATCACAGGAACTTAGTATGCAAGAGGTCAGTCTTCATGTGACACCAAGGAAGGATTATATAGAGAAGTGAGAGAAAGACCCGTTTCAATTCGCGGATGCTTTATGATCCGCCCTTACCATCTGTCGATCTACTTTCTGCAACATCACCTTGTTCTTGACAAAAAGTAACAATCCGTTCAAGCCATGTCTAACTCACTTTCAGACTTCATTCCCTTACCATAATAGTATAGAAACAAGGATTGAAAAAGGTAGGAAGATGCTTACTCAAAATGTTGAAGTCTTGGTAAAAGAGAGGTCACATGAAAGCATAAAGATGGGTGAAGGTGAGAAGATAAGGTGAGTTTCTAGGTTTTTAAGCCTTTTAAAAACATTGACTTTAGTTGACTAAAACTTGTTGACTTTTATTGACCATCCCATACTTAGAAAAAATTTGGCCCAAAATTAGGTGAAAAATCAAAGTGTTTAAAAGTGAATTTAACAAATTGGAAAACCTACATATGTTATAACAAACATATTCTATAAGTTACGGAACCTGAAAACGTCGAACGATGCTCGAACAAATGTCAAATTGAGAACAGCAGCTGGAGGATGCTGTGGCGGACGTCCGCCAATCTGCACACCATCTGCAGATTTTGCAAGAGACACATAGTGCTACATTTTTGCCAAACTTGATCCATTTTCAGTTTTTGGCTTGGAAATAGCGTATACATGCATAAATCAATATTTATCTTGTTTTACATTCGTATCGTGTATTATTTAGCATCATCAAAATCAAAGAGACGTTATTTGACTTGAAAGTGCCTAAAATGCACCAACAATGATGATGAAGACAATGACGATGATGAAGACAACAACAATGAAGACGATGAAGATGTTCAACATGATGATGAAATTGATACAATGGGTGTTGGCTCAAGTGACGAGACACCTTATACAAGTGATGATACCATCGACGACTATAGCGTTGATGGGGATGTATCTGGAGACGAAGAAGAAGAAGGAGCCCATGCACAAGGTCCTTTGGAGCATCAACAACTTCTTAATCTCGTCGATGATAATGAAGATTCTCTAATGCCATTCAATGAAGTTCAAGAAGATGTGGTCTTTTGGTCGAGAGAAAGAAATGTGATAGAAAAAGGAATGTTTTTTCAAAGCAAGGCGGAACTTGTACACGCTGTTAGGCTTTGGAACATAAGAGAAAATAGAGAACTTATTGTTATGGATACAAGGCCAACGTTTTGGAAAGCACAGTGCATGACAAGGGGCAAGAATTATCGTGGTGTTCCGGACCGGGTCCCGTGTAGGTGGGTTGTAGTTGGAACAAGCAGAAACAAGTTAGGCATGTTTCAGATCACAAAGTGGGTGAAGAGTCACAATTGCTATGGAGAAGTGATATCTAACAACAACCGATGTATGAAAGCAAGTATGATTGCTTCTGAAATTTTGCCTAACGTGCGGGAAGAATTAACTTATAAAGTCAGACAGATCCAGGCGCAAGTAAAAGCAACTTTCAATGTGGATGTGAGCTATGCCAAGGCGTGGAATTCAAGAAGGATAGCAATTTAAAGGTTGTATGGAACTTGGCCGAGTAACTTTGATGCATTGCCCAGGTATGTTGCCGAATTACAACGTTCTAACCCTGACACCGCTGTGGAATGGCTCCATTCGCCAACTAGTTCAAGCCACATACAAGAATTCAAGTTTGTATTTTGGGCTTTTGGACCGGCGATTAGGGCATTCCAACGTTGTATTCCAGTGATCTTTGTCGATGGCACTCATTTGAAAGGCAACTACAAGGGTAAGTTGCTAACTGTAGTGACGAAGAACGCCAATGGACAACTATTGCCGGTCGCTTTTGCCTTGGTTGATGAAGAGTCTAATGAAAGTTGGGGATGGTTTCTAACTCTCTTTCAACAGCATGTCGCATCGCAGCGGGTGGGTGATTTGTGTATCATTTCAGACCGTCACCAAGGCATACTTAATGCAGTGAGCCAAATTGAGGGGTGGCATCATCGGTATTGTTTGAGGCACGTTTGTAGCAATGTGAACTCACACTTCAAGAACAGGAAAATCAAGAATTTGGCTTGGGTTATCGGTTCCACATCCCAATCATCCAAGTATACTTGGGTGGTGAGGGAAATCAAGGGTGAAGATGATGATGTTTGGCCGTATCTGAGAAATATTGGTCTAGATAAGTGGACTCTAAGGCACGACTCGGGGCTTCGCCGTTGGGGTAACTTAACGACAAACATTGCCAAGTGCCAAAACAACATCCTTGGTAAGGCTCGAATGCTACCCATTAGAGCTTTAATTGAGACCACATTTACCTGGACAAGAGACCATTTTGTCAACCAATACCGGAGGGCCAACAGTTGGAACCCACCACTAACTCCCAAAATGTGGCAGGTTTATCAGATGCGTGAAAGAGCCTCAACAGGCCATAGGGTGGAAGTGTTTTCTGAGCGATCGGGAGTTTACACGGTCATAACAAACCAAAGAAATGCACAAGGCGAGAACACATGCAACGTTGTCATGGCGGCGAATAGGAAAAAAATGCTCTTGTGGAGCTTGGCGGCATCAAAGGTTTCCATGTTCTCATGCCATTGTTGTTTGCGGATATAGAGAAGAGAGAGCTGCTAATCTTCCTAGCAAGAGGTACACAACTAGGACGTGGATAAGTCAGTATAATGCTGCACTTGCTCCCCTCCGAGACGTGCATTACTGGGCGCAGGTAGATTGGCAGATACAGGGAGACCCGGCAAAACTGGTCACGCATAGGGGTAGGAGACGCACCAGACGTTACCGGGACGAGATGAATGAGAGTTCTACCAGCAGATCTTCAACCTCAAGACAACAAGCTGGATGTGGCGTTTGCGGTCAATTGGGCCATAACAGGAAGACATGCCCTGAACTTTGAATATGGCAATAATGTTGTCGCTTTTCTGTTTCTGTTATTGTGTGTTGTTGTTGTTTGATGTTTTAATCCGTTAAGTTTATCTTTTCTTAGCCGTTTTCATGTATGAAATTTGTGAATTTTATGTTTGTTTTTATGTCATCTTCGTATTTTTTGGTAACTTATTTTAAAACAGAATAACATTAAAAACATTATAAAACAACATATAAACAACATTAAATACTAATTAAAAAACTTATTTTATTTCAAACGAAAACGATTACAAAAAGAGTAGAACTTAAAGGTTGTAATCGTTACGGTGAACCGAATAATATGGCGAACCAAATCGGGAATCATTTGAGTCTACGTCACTGTCACCATCATTACGGTGAATGTATTCACCGGGCTCATAGTCAGGTGAGGCTGTAGCTTCAGGGTCTTCGGCGTATTCCTCTCCTGGATGAGTCACGTAACCATCAGGTCGCCTACCAACCAGGCCAAATTCATGATGATAGCTAGTCTGGTGCTGAATCGTGCTAGTCATTGAGGACTCGGCAAAAGTAAGATGCTCAATGCTTAATTGCAACCATTGGACCTTCTCCCGCAGGTAGTACAAGTACCTGTTGTCTATTGTGGACGGTTGTACCACTCTTTCATGTTCAAAAATCTCAGCCTCATACTCTGACTTTTTTCCCCTTCAAATGATCAATTAAAGTTGTCACCTCATTTTTACACTTGTTATCATCAACAGGGACGGAGCCCAGAACTTTTTTTTTGAGGGGGCAAATTTAAAAGTCTCTTATTATATTTATTAGGGTCATCTTTGAGGGGAAAAAAATTTTTAAACAAAAATTAACTATCAATGGAAAATTTAAAAAAATGGACCCTTAAAATAATTTCGTCTGGGTGCCAGTTATGAGAACATTTATCTTTAACTTGAACACTATTCTTTGCAATTTTAGAGCATGTGATAAATTTTGATACAATTACCCAAACAAATAAAACACTTTTTTCAACTTCGTTAAAAATCAAAATAACCGAAGATTTTTATTTTATCAATAGAAGATTTTATCTCAAAACTAATGCTCCCAACATAAGTAACATACTTCCAAAGAAGAAGCTTATGACAACGATGCTGACATTTGTATGTATAATGTATTTTCTGTTTATTGTTACGAGTATTATTTAGGAATAAAACTATAAATATACCTCTAAAAAATTACATTGTACCAAAATTGGAATGGGGACATTTGCCCACACTGCCCCCATTGTGGAGTTGTCCCTGATCATCAATACCGTCAATCCGAACCCTCTCTTGTACTCCAAACCGGGTGAGATTTGGAACTGAATTAGCACCAGAAAGACGTGCCATTTTAGATATATTTTTTGAAATTTTTTGGAGGGTTTTTTAGTTGGTAAATTGTTAGAACAAACCGAATGTGGGTATATATATATAGATTTGAAACCGGTTTTTGAAATACCGGTTTCGAACTTCGTACCCATTACCCCTATTCACTGTCACATCATGCTGCACACCTTTCACATCAACCTGGAAAAATACCGGATTCAAAGATTCTTTTTGAATCCGGTATTTCAAATACCAGATTCGGCTAGAACTTTTTGAATCCGGTATTTGTAAAACCGGATTCCCTTGTTTTACAAATTTTTTTTTTCCAAAACTTGTTTGACAAAACATCCTTGAAATACGCCCGTTTTAAAAAAAAAGTAAACTAACTCACTTTTGTTCATATGGAAGTTGTTTGAAGTTATCCGCTGAAGTTTTTAATAATTCAGGATCCCAGTGTTGCTTTTCTCTTGCTACAAATCAATCAATCAAGTTGTATTATTATAAAAAATATATTTATTTGATAATATTGGAAGGGATTCAATCAAGAGATAGAAAAATTATGCACCTTTTTGCAAGCGATTAATCAAGGGTGGTCTATATGGAAAATCATAATCAGTCGGTGTTGCTATTCGCTTATTTGCCATGTTTTCTGCTATGTTTTCTGCTACAATCAAATTAATCAATCAACCAACAACAGTATTCAATCCTAACACGGAATTCTAATCAAGTTTTTTATACTAAAAAAATAAATAACCTCCATCAATTGGGATTAATTAAGTTTAAAACGATATAATAATAATAATACATATTATGAAATTTTCATAAAATTAAATAATACTAATAGTAATAATAATGATGACGACGCACCTTTTTTAGGGATTTTCTCCGGGGTTGAATCATCATCATCACCATGAGTCTCTGAGATTCTTTTATCCTTTGCTCTATCCGGCATTTTTTTGTTATGCTTTAATCAATCAATCGTTAATACACAAATACTAATCAGATTCTTAAAACCTCCTTGTGATTTTGACAGATTAGATTCAACCATTAGGTTTTCTGAAAAAATATTTAAATAAATTAAACCTCGAGCAATTAATCAATTGGGGTGAAGGAGAGAAAGCAATGAGTTCGATTTTCCAATCTAGAGTTAATTTTATAAAAGTGGTTGTCACATTTTTTTTATTTATTTTTTAATGCATGTGTTTTTTTTTTTCTTTATATCATCATCTGCAGATCGCATAGCATTCGTCAACACGTGAGGCTTTCTTCGCCTAGATAATTATCACAAATCAGTTTCTTAGACAGACAGAACGAGCATGTCGGATACTATTAAGGAGGAGTTTAAGGTGACGCTTGTTTGTTCGGACGGGGTATCCATCGATGCCAAGTCCTTTGCCCAGGAGTCTATAACTGTACGTGATGCTTACGAGAATCATTTCAAAAAGTTGGAATTCGAAGGCCAAAGCGACATCGTTTATAAGGTTCGTGAATATTGCGAGGAACGCGCAAAGATCAGGAACGTTCCTGCCAGTAGTGATGATGGTAATGTTGTCCAACAGAAGTTGAATGCTTTCAATTCCGAATTTCTCAAACGCTATCAGCCTGATGCTATTCATCTGATCATTGTACGGCCCCCCCTTTTTTACTTTGCATCATTATTATTTGTAGGTTTTGTTTTGCAATACCAGGGTAATTTTAAAGGGTTATTATTTTATGGATAATTAATTAGTATTTTGGTTCAAATTTGCTGTAATTTCAGGCTGCTTGTTATTTGGACATAGAAAGCCTCATGGGGCTGATGATGGAAGAGGTTGTAGACATGCTCTCCAAGATGACTGCTGATGAGATTTACGGCATCTTCCACGTAAATTTGAGAAAGTATAATTACTTTAAGTTTGAAGCCATGGTATATTGTCTCTATGATTTCGGGCGGATTTTTGATTGAATAAATCATCAACAAATTAAGGAGGGCTTATTGCTGCTGCCGCCGTTGTCTTAGTTGTGATGCCTGTACCCCCCACTTTTTAAATTTATTATTGTTTGTCTTTATAACCCTCCTATGAATATAATATTGTTTCTCTGATTACCATAAGCTGCTTCTATTATTCTGTTCTAGTCTTTCACGGTAATATCTCCAGTATGTTAATCTTTGTGTTCCTCGTTATTCGAGTTTGACTCGTATGGGCAAATAGGAAGAAACACAGTGCTAAATAAATTTCAAGTTACAAATGTTCCTCTTATAATTATAAAGTTATATATTTGACCGGCCGTGATGGCCATACATCAGTCAGTAAATGGGCTGAACCTTTAATATGTTTGCTAATGGTGCATCTGTTCATGAACTTTAGTGCCTCTCTAGAACTCGCCCATACTGTGAGGCATTTTGGCCTTTGGGTCAGTTAGGATAAGGGGAGGGAGGTGCATATGGGTATTTTGTAATGGCTGGTTTTGATGACTATTCGTTTGCTAAAACTTGCTTTTGCGCTGTGTATGGGAGTTTTTGAACCTGCTGAAATGCTTTTTCCCAAGATTAAAAATGAAAAGTTTGGTGACCTGGAATGGTTTCATTTCCTCGTATACTTGTATGCTCAAGTTGGTCTATGTGACACGAGGCTGCTTTTTTTTTGTTGAAGTCGGAGAAAGATTTTAAGCCTAATGTGATAAGTTAGAGTATGTTATTAGTGGATTTGCTTCGACGGGTAGATCAAATGAATCTTTGAATTAGCTCTTTAGGAATATGTTGCTTGCAAAATTAAAGTGAGCCCAAATGCTGTAACAATATCAAGTCTCTTATCAGTTTGCACGGTTATATTTGCTAAGGAAGTTATATCATTACTGATGATAATCTTTTGGTTTGATAAATATATGTATGCTAAATGTGGTAACATTATATAATATTCAAAGGATACGGGATGCATGAACATATATGGTGCAGTGCCTTAAAAATCTCTGGACAAATGATCAGCAACTACTGGATTTTCAAATTTTGGGTAATCTCTTTGAAGAATGATTTCAAATCTCTGGTGAAACATGCTTATATGCATATCTCTTCACATTATCTACTATTTTCAATTTTCTATTCGGTACACCATACAATACCGAAATCGATACCGAATACGGAATACCACCTATACGGTATCTTGGTACTGGTAAGGTTTCCGGTTTTTCGTTAACTTCGTTCATCCCTAACAAAGATATAGATTAGGATGAGCGGACGGTGTCTAAGATACTTGGTGGTAGTTCGGCAACTTATGTTACTGTCAAATGTACATGCTCAAAGTGGTCAGTCTGCAAAAGTCAGGGTGTCGGGTAGTGTATGGGTTATAACCAAAACTCCGGGTCAGAGCTGGATTGAATTGAATAATAAGGTGCATATGTTCACCACATGTGAATTTATGCATGCAGAGTGATATGATGTAAGTTTAGACACTGCTCAAAACATTGTGTATTCAAATGAAGATGAAGGGCTATTGGTTCTGTTCCCCATCATAAAGACACAGAGGTGGCAAACTGGGCGGTTGAGCAGATTGGCCTACGGGTCATGTAATACTATGAATAAAATGATTTATGCATTCGAAATACTTTGGGCAACTCAAACCCATTTGAGCCATAAGAGATAAAAGATGAACTCGAATAGACCAATTAGTAAGTAAGTAAACAAGTTGATTTCTCCACAAGTAAGCGTTTGGTCTGCAAAAGATAGATGAAGTACTTATGTCCACAAGAGCTTTAGAGGGTGGATACTGTCCTACTGGGTTCAATTACTCTATTAAGTTGAGGAAACAAATACATGTCAAAGAAATTAGCTACTATGTTACAAGGAAACAAACCTTGTAATCTTTCAATCTAATTGTCTTTGCATTCTGTTTAGACATAGCAAAGTAGCATTTTTTAATTTCATACAATTTTTCATTGTGGTGTTGGCAAAGTGAATATTTTACCCTCACTGAAACAATAATCATACAAACACAATAGTTATATCACAAGCAAAAAGATATCAGATTTGGGATTAATGACTATAAATGGTCAGTTATTAACAAAGTGGTCACTCAAAACTTGGTTTATGTTCTCTATGAATTCACAAGTTGAATTTCATTTCAACTCCGAGCTGAAATCATCACATACAAATCATGCTGTGCTTGTATTGGGTGAGGCTTGACATCAAATTCATCACATGTAAATAATAGGCTAGCTAGTAAATGTTCTTGTTATTGAGGGCCTGAGGGGTACGCCAACGGTTTCAACTCACAACAAATGATACAAAATCAACTGAACCTGACCCATCTTAACACATTTTAAAGTGGATGGAGCGGTCCCTTTTTGAGTTTTTGGCATAAAACATCCGCCATGTTGGGTTTTGGTGCGGATGCCGCACCACCCTTGACATGGTGGTCAGTGTTGTAGCAAGGGAGCTGAAGTGACCTATATTTCATTGCTTTGGGGAAGATAGTTGAAACGTCACGAAAACAAAGGTAGAAAACCATCTCCAATTGAAAAGGTATATTGAATGCCTTAATTGAAAAGAGACTCAACGATTTTTAAATCTCCAAAAGTCCAAAGCAATGTTATGGTGTAATGAATAAATGAAGTAATTGGTCATTAGGTTAATTCTAAGAATCCGACTGCATCTAAGTTCAATCAAATCGTTTACTACATATGATAAACTCAAGTCTTATTATATAAGTGGTTAGTACATGTACACCGTCGTGATAGAAGTAAGGCTACCGTCAAGATATTGCGACCAAAACCCGTAAAGGAAGTCCTTAGTCCGAGATCAATTTAATTGATTGTAGTTTTTCTTTATCAACAGAACGTTTATTATGTTTTCTTTTTAAATGTCCTGTGGTTTTTTGAGTGAAATAGTTAATTATACTGATGAGATTTTTATTATATAAAACTTTTTATAACTTCTCTTGTAAAAGTAAATTCTAAAAAAACGAAAATTAGGAATACAAACCACTTTAAAAACATAAATATAATTGGTATAATAGCAACGTGTAGGACATGACATTGAGAATAAAGACGTTTTTAAGATATTAGTTTAACAAAATTTTAAACATATGCTAACACGGTACTCGCGCAATACAGTTATGGTGACGACAACGATGGTCTGGTGGTAATTGCGTTTTGGGCGTAGTTGGGGCAATTATCTGCTTATTGTATTTACATAACGCAAATAATCATAAAGGGGTTGGGTATTCTAAAACAAGTATTAAAGTAAACAAATAGAACAACATTTTGATCCTTTAATCATGATTAAATTGTTGTACGATGATTTTCATGATGCACAGTGATTTTCAATAAAGAGAAACATATTGTTTAATTTGTTTTATTTTACGTAAAACCTAATCATAAAAATTATTGACGATAAAAATGGATATTTGCATTTGATTAAAAAAACACACATTTGAAAGATGGAAAAAAAAACACATACTTTATCGGAACCCAAATTTAGAAACCCAAAATTTATTGAAAAAAATGCAATCACCTTGAATGAATTGAATTAGCCATAGAGGCTTGTAAACAATTTTCTTTTGACCACAAACTCACCCAATACATCACAAAAACCACCCCTCGGCCCTCCCTCACTATTTCCACCACCACCACTGCCGCCGCCACCTTTCATTTCACTTACAAAAATTTCACCCAATCGTTTTCTTTAATTAATTACTATGCTAAACTAAATAAAACACACACCACGTACCAAAACAAAAACATACCCACCTTTCATTTCATCCCTCAACTTCTCCATTTTTATAGGCAAATCATAATAATGACCCCCCAAAAATCCAAACCCACAAACCAGGCCTGTGCGGCATGTCGATACCAACGTCGAAAATGCACCCCAGACTGCCTTTTCAGACCTTATTTCCCTCCCAACCACCAACAGCAATTCCAAAACGTACACAAATTATTTGGTGTAAGCAACATTACCAAGATTATCAAGAATCTTGATGATGATGATCGCCACAAAGATAACGCAATGAAGAGCCTTATTTACCAAGCCGATGCCCGTGCTCAATACCCGGTTGAGGGATGTTGCAAGATCATCCGTCAACTTCATCACCACTATGAAACTGCTTCTGCTGAGCTTCAATTTGTTTTGAGGGAACTGGCATTATGTCGAACATTTGGTGTGCAGAAATACAACAAGCAGTTTGATAATATTACTAGTAGTTTTTTTGATAATAATGCGAGTTTTGATTGTGATCTGGTTGATTTTGATGAGGTTGGTTGTGATGATGTTTTGGTGCAAAATGATGTTACCAAATATGAATCAAGGTTTGAAAAAAAAATGCTTTCTTTTTTATTTTAAGATTTTTTTGTAAATAACAATCAGCCTCCATATATAACATTTCGGTTTTCTTAAATAAAGGTTATGTTGATATAATTTGTTGTCTGATTTTTATTTTGTTTTTTTGCAGTGAGGAGAATGTATATGATGAAGAAAATGAAAAGGATGTGATGAAAGTGGAAAATGCGTACTACAATGAAGAAGAAGAAGAAGAGTATGATGATGATGATGATGATGTTAATTTGGATACATTTCAAGATGGTAAAGCAATTTAGGTTAATTTGGATACATTTCAAGATG
Source organism: Erigeron canadensis (assembly GCF_010389155.1). Lineage (NCBI taxonomy): Eukaryota > Viridiplantae > Streptophyta > Magnoliopsida > Asterales > Asteraceae > Erigeron > Erigeron canadensis. The sequence goes on from NC_057764.1 coordinate 43,145,487, forward strand.
GTAAAGCAATTTAGGTTTAATGGAGAGTGATCAGTTGATGTTGTTGGTTAATTATTAGTCCTTTTTTTATTAGCATATTATTAATAATTATAGATAGATACATCTCTAAGGTAAAAATATGATGGGCTAGAATGCTAGATCTTTTAACATAGTTAGGATCCTGATCACTAATTATTAGAGTACGAATTTTACATTCTAAATGTATAGTGGCTTATGGAAAAAGAAATGAATTGACAATGATGAGAAATTGCGTGTGCACTTGTGCAGTATGCAATGGGCAAATTAGAGGGTAAGGATTCTTTCAAGCTTGACTAATTAAATTGTGAGAATCTTAACCTTTGAATTAAAATCAATGGTCAAGATTAAAATTTTAACTTTAAATCTTAACATTTGATTTTCATCCAAAGGTTGAGATTATAATAACTTGACCCCTCAAGTTACTTTCAACTTGAAGGGATCTTCACCCCAAATTAAACTTGTTTCGGAAATTTGGGTAATGGGTCATATTGTATTATAACCGTGCCAAACACTTTCGGTTACTATTCCTTATATTGTAATATCATGAACGATGTGTAAATCACGTTGGTCCTTACATTAGACGGAAAAAACGTTGGGTCATGTACTCATGTTATAGTAAAAAAGTGAGAGTATGATACCATTTTAACTGATTAGCCCTATTGTATAACATCCAACTGTACGTATTCTTTAAGGTGGAATATTTGATTATTGTGGAGCAGAAAAGGTTTTAAACTTGAACATGTCATGAGAGATTGAGAGCAGCCTAGGCCTTTGATTGAAGCTCCCATTGACATAAACTTTAGGGAAGAAGACACTTTTATGGCCAAAGCCTAATGAGGGAGATCGAGCTATGGCACTTTTTCCACTTATTTATGCATCTCGTTGTAAATGTAAATGTAAATGCGTGAATGAACTAATACTCGTAAGATAGACATATTTAGTATCCCAATGACGTTAAATCTTTGTATCATGGGTTCGTCATCATGATGTTAATGGTTTGTGTTTGTGTGTGCGTCAGCGTGTCTGAATCAGGAATCCCCAATCTCTACTGGTTTTGCCTGACTCGTGACTAAACACAAACTGGCCTGGGCGTTAATATATTTATTATAACATCAATATGATCGACATATATGATGTTTATATTATTATTATTATTATCCTCCATAAATAAGAAAATTTTACAGGTAAGTATCCTTCATTTGTGGCCTTAAACAGTTAAACCAAACCCAATATTATAGAAAATTGGTTTTTGGATTTCGAAAATATATGTTTGGTAATAAATGGGGTGCGTAGGGTCAAATGGTCAATTGGTTAAAGCTAATTTATGGGTCGGCACTCTGTAGTAGGCTATTAGCTGAATAGCTGGTATTACATATTTACATTATATTTAGACTGGGCCAAATCAAGCCACTAACAACAAAGAGATAGAAGTCCAGGACTTCAGGCTTACAGATATTATCCATCAGTCAATTGCCAGTGACCCAGTGTAAAAGAAAAATATTCATGTAATTCATATCAACGAATATGTAAATTAGAAATATTATATTGAACTAAAGAAAAGGAAACCATGCAAGGAAATCCACCATCTGAAGATTTTTCCTCTATGGGTCTTCTAAATTTAATGTTTGATAGTAAAACAAATGGTAATAAAGGTATGGTTAGTTAAGATTTTAGAAACTATGCTAAAAAAAAAGAGAAAACACAAATTCAACACAAAACACACTAGAATAAAAAATCATTTGTCCATATTTATTTTTCACACTTTTAACGAAGCGTGAAGAAATTTGTTACTTTAATCACAATTAAATTTGCGTAGAAAAACTTCCCATTTAAAATAGTGAAAAAATTTTAAGAATGATAATTATTTCACACTTATAAATGTATTAATAAAATGTTCATAGTAAAAATTGTAAACAAATGTTAAATATTTTCACACTTCAGTGTGAAACTCAATTTATAACACCAAATTTCTTTATGCTCCCCCTCGCTAATAAAATCTGGTGTTACAATTTGACTTCTACATTTCTAAGTATGAACAATTAGGTGGCGTTTGGTTCGCGGAATTCCCTGGAATTAATGGGAATTGAAATCTAAATTTTATCATTTACCATGTTTGGTTAGGACATGGCATGGAATTGGAATTGTAAACTTTCCTTTGAATTCTCTAAAACATGAAATTCAAGATTCCTTCAAGATATGGAAGGAATTTTTAACATTCCAATGGAATGGAATGTGTATAAATTACCAAAAAAACATTCAAACAAATAAATTGTTATTATTATTATTATTATCATTATTATTATTAATATTATTATTATTAGAATTTCCTAAAATTAAAATAAATTATTATTATTGTTATTTTCATTTATTATTATTAATGAAAATATTAAAAATAAGACAAATATATTAAAAAAATATATATAATAATATTATATAAAAATAATAAATAATAATATAAATAAAATAGTATTATTATTATTATATTATTTATATTATTCTTATTTTTATATTTATAATAAAATTATATAAAAAAAAAGTGAATAATAATATTATAAAACAATATTATTTAAAAATAATAACTAATATTAATATATATATAATAATAACAATAATAATATTTTTATATATTTATATTATTTTTATTTTTATATATTTAGTATAAATTATATAAAAATAATGAATAATAATTATATAAAATAAAATATTTATATTATTAATACTTTTATATATTTATACTATTATTATTTTTATATATTTATAATAATATTTTATAAAAAATAATAAATAATAATATAAAAAATATAATAAAAATAATATTACATTTTTTATAATATTATTATTATTTTTTATATATTTATATTATTAATAATATTTTCATTATTATAATAATCATTTTTATATTTCTATTATAACTATTTATTCTTATTTTTATCATTATTTTTCTTTTTATTATTATTATATTAATATTATTTATACTATTACCATTTAAATTTATTATTATTACTTATATTTAGTTATTATTAATATTTATATTTGTTTTATTATTAATAAATAGTATTCTTGTCATTTTTATAAATTAAATTCAGATTCCTTTAGATGAATTCTATTGAATTCTGTCAACCAAATACATGACAGATTTTAAAACTTTCAAATTCCAATTCCTTCAAATTTCAATTCATTTAACAGATTTCAATTTCTTCAAAAACATTATGTGAACCAAACGTCCCCTTAATATATTTTTACACATTTGAGAGCGTGATTTTTTTTTCCCACATATATAAGTGTGAAAATATAATTTTTTATAAATTTTCTCACACTTTTAAGTGTGAAGAAGTTAATAAATTTTTTCACATTTATTAAAAGGTAAACGTGGATAAAAGACATATTTGTTGTAATGACAATAAACAGTAATAATAAGTATATACGAAGAAAATTAACACAAATTTTACTTGGTTTGGCTCAATGATTATATATATATATATATATATATTGGTGGGTTATTTAGAATTACAAGCAATTCAAAAAGTACAAAAGTACAAGGCCCTGCTGGATCTTCTTTCTTGTTCTCTGGCGAGACTATCGCCGCCAGCCACCACCTTCTTCTCCGGCAAACGCCCCGCCTCCTCGTTCTTCTCCGGCGAGACAATCACCACCGCCACCTCCGGCAACATTTTCGGCGACTTTTATGGTGAGAATCAGGTTCGTTTTCGGGTGGATACGGTACGGGCGTTGCCCTCATCCGTTCTAAACTGGTTGTCAAGGGACGCATTTGGGAATCGTATGGATTTGATGGGCGTTTAAAATTGGAGTATTATAAATCCATTTATTAGAATTGGAAAATTTTATAAATCCATTTATTAGACTGAGTGGTGTGAGGCGTTTGGCTACCCCGTTCCTGGCCAAAACGCGTGTGAAACGCGGTGAACATCGGCCCGGCTGGGTGTTTTGCATGCCAACCAAGCCCAAATCGAACAGGCAAAATCGTTGACCAAGCAACCCACTTTTTACCTTCCCTAGGTTTTCTATCCGTTTGGAATTAAATTTCCTAGAAAATTTTTTTTTTTTTTTTTAAATTCACCTTTTACTCTATTTAAACTTCATTTTCACTACACAACTCTTTACACTTTCTTCTCTTCTCTTTTTTTTCTATACTTTCTTATCATTTTTGTTAAAAAAAAACCCATGTATCCCAACAATTTCAACTATGGATTTCCAAGATCAAACACGTACCCAAGTTCCACCCGATGTTAACGACCCAAACGTCTTAAATAGTCCCGGGGTTATAAGGTACATGGCTTAAATGCAACAAATGCCGATGCAACCGATGACGATGCCACCGATGCAATCATTTGGTCAAAGACACATGGCAAGAGATGCCCCATTGTGTTGGAATGCCTCATACCACCATTTTTGTTAAAATGATCATTTACCTAGTTGGAGCCACATGGCCAAAGACCTCCTCCTCAAAAACCCCTCATACCATGATACCATTTGTCTTAGGACCCATTGGTCGTAGAATGGTCCTAGCTGTTTTCCGAGATGAACACCAACCAAGAAAAGAGTATAGACTTTCTTTAAAGATATATATTAAAACGGTGCCTTATAAATAAATGCGTAGGTTCGGTCACCGTTACGAATCTCCTAGTACGTAACCCACATTCAAATGGTATCCCACTTGCATTATTGATAGTGGTTGGTGATGTGTATAGTCTCCCGTAAATTGAAATAGAATGTACATGTGAAGGCGACTCACTACCTTCCTACTGTATTTATTTTCATCATATATATGTTTTTATTAATATTAATATAGTTTACTACCGTATAGGACCAATAGCCGTGTAAATATTATGAACAGGCTCTCATTCATATTTCTTTAAAAGCATTATTATGTACATCTATCAAAAGATATATCTTGTACCTAACAAAAATAGATTCTTTGAGTCAATATTGTGATCGAATCCGCACACTTCATATAATTAAGTTTAATACTGTAAATTAATTGGCTATTAAATGTATGACTGTTTTTAACGTAGACCCCGTTTTTATTTTTCATCAGCTTGATTACATATCAACATTTTTAAACTGATAGCTTGGTTAATAACACATCTTCAATTTCTTAATTTTTATTTTACTTTACAAACATATATATCACACTTTGGTCCCACTAAACTGAGAAAACAACCGAAGAGCTGATGCCAAGTGCCAACGGCGGTGACCAATTAAGTTACGAGTTCTTCAACCAAGTGTCCGCTACGAATGCTCTAATTATTCCAACTTTTTGGCAGCATTCTTGTGTCTGAGGTAGATTGAAGAACAAGTTCCTTTGGATCTTTTACTACACATTATCATGAAACTAAATGATTGAAATGATTGACCAAAAGGTTGCGCATGAGATGTCATTGTATGATTGTTTGTTAGGATCACATGGGAGCATGCACTCTTCATAATTATCTGCGAAGTTTGACAAGCATACCAGGTGTTATTCGAGTACAAAATAAATCAAACAAGTGACTACAGTGCATTTGCTTTTATTAGGAGTGGGTCAAAACTCAAAACCAACCCCGAATACTACTAATTAACAAAAGTAAGGAAACCAATTTTTTCTTTATATGATTTCTTTTCTTTTAAAAGAAGACAAGTATTTATAGTTCTACATCCACATACATTTAAGGGATATTTGTACCATAATTTTTGTTACTTTTACCATAATTATGCATTAAACAGTTGTATAATGTGCATTAATTATGATACATTGTTATAGATTTTTCAAAAACTGTGATACGAATATCATTATTTCATACTTAAAGTAACTCTATCATGTAATTTTAAGCCTTGATATATTTTGTTATAGGTCATGGAATAAAGACACTTTGATCTTGGTAAGCCACATTGGTTTATTAGGCCATCTCCAATGGTTACATTAGTTTGCCCAAATAAATTGTTCATCTCAGCAACACCTCAACAAATTGTTACAGCAAACTGAACCAACATACTGACCTCATTTTGCCTCCAACCAAACAAACTGAAACTCAATTTGTCAATGTCACATCATCATCCATATAAAATTAAATAATACACTATTATATATATATATATAAAGACAAAAGTAAAAAAATTAATAATTAAAGTAAATCTTGGCAAATTGAAGCACCAAACAAACTAAAAAGCAAACTGGAGCTCCAATGTTAGCAAACTGAAATTTCGAAATGCTTGATCCAAGCAAATTGGCATGATATCTCCAATATTGGAGATGGCCTTAGAGCTTCTCAGCTTCCTAATTTTTAAAGAGTGTTGTTGCTTTCCAATTTCCGTCCCTTCAAAAATCTAATTGCATGATGTATCTTCATAGTTATTGTTTTGTCCGAATTACATTCTTACCGCATTTTATTATACAAAAATTAAAAAAATAAAATAAAACACCGCTCATATGGACAACGTTATGGAGACAAAACGATAATTATAAAGAAGCCTATCGCATTTAATTTTTTTAAAGGATGAATACTAATAAGTAAATAAACACGCCTGAACAATCCGTGTAATTTACTATTTTATAATTTGTTCGTTCTAAGGGGAAATCGATACTGTTTTCTTTCAAACTTTAATCATTGTGAATTTGTGATAGAGTATTATTTTAACTTAAACAATTACTCCGTTTTATGGCTCCATTCGATCAGGTAAATAACCAAATGTGTATAATAATATAATATAGTTACCATGTACATATATAATTAATCAGAAGCCAAGCAACCATGTTCAATTGAAAAAAATTATTAAGTTTCACCTGCTAATTTGAAAATATATCGATTTTTCTCTTTTTCTGGTATACTTTTTAGTCTAAAAAGTAGAAATAATTTATCAACAAATGAATATATATCATTTTCAAATGATAAACTATGATTAGACTTGCTTATAGTATTTTATTATGAGCAAAGACATGGATCACCATATTAAATTAGAAAATCAGAACTTCTTCATTGAACTTTGAGTCTCAATTGTTAAGTCTCTAAAATACTTTAATAAAAAAACGTAAAACTGTGGCATTTTTTTAAAACAATTTTTAGTTTCAATTTTTACATGACTCGATATTTTAATATATTTAATGTTAAAGTAAAGCCGATAACGATCTCAGTAAATGACTAAATCAGAACAAAATGGAATGTATCACATAACTAAAGGGATTTGTTATCTTCGTGAGTTCGTGATGTAGAAATCAACAAATGATCTGGTGACAAATGGGACTGGGTAAAATATACAAAAAGGTATCTTCTTGATTGCTTGTATTCTAGCTATGAAAGCTATTTTACAGCAAGATAGAAACGAGACAGCGAGACACGGGATATGCACTGGTGTGTAGTGAGTACGCAGAATTGCTATAATGGATGGGTTGCCAAAACAGAACATGAGGAAAGGGTCAATGGACTGTAGACTATGTGGGAATTAATCGTGGGGAATCTGGTTTCAGCAAGCTGGTGCGAGGCTCCCATGATGGTTTTTTTGGAAGGCCAATAACCAAAGGATTTACTCGAATAAACTTAATTGGGAAATTATTTGAAGACATAAAATCTTTATCTTAACCAGGGATCACTTTTAATACCTTAGCGAGAAGAAATTGGAGTGGTTTCAATCTTTGATTGTTTCTTTGATTTCATATTAATCTATCCTACCTTATATAAAATCCCTTTCACCTTTTCAAAATGAGAAAATGATTTAGAAAAAAACATCTTCATTCTTGGAAAAACTTATATAGAATTACCCGACTTGTTCCTCATGGTAAACTAATTTACACATTAAACGTTTTTTTTAATAAAAAGTAAATGCTAGAACGAATAGCATTTTTGGTCTAAATACAATTCGTTCTAAATGCAAAAAGTGTGATAACACAGGGACCAAAAATGCAATTCGTTCTAAATGCTAAATACAACATTTAGAATTGTATTTAACATTTTATATAAAAACTCACTCACTTAATACAATTTAAGCATGTTAAATACAGGTTGTATTTAAGACTCTTTATAAAATATACTTATTATTACATATACATTAATTATTTACACCAGCCTAGTCTATCATCATCTATAGTCACCATCATCACCCGATTGTGATTGTCCATCTTAAAGAATATGATCAAGAAAATTTTAAGAAAAAACACTCAAATAAAGTGTTTTGCACTTGTGTCTATATTTGCTTTAAAAGTATTAAAAAATTTAAAATAAATACTCCGTAATAATTAAATTTAAGGCATTTAACATACACAGCTTTTGACTTTAAATAAAAAGAAATACTCTAAAAACAAAGATATACCAAAATCTGTTTAAAACTTTAACATCATCTATTATTTTGAGTAATTTAGATGAGCTTTCATAAATTTATAAGGCTAACACGAGTTATTATCGTAATAACAATGAGACGAAAATAAATAACCTGGTATGTTTTCCAAATAATATCCAGGAATTAATATATTCAAACTGGCAAAAATACAAAATATATCACTAAACATATCATTTATCCCAATTAAAATCAACCAAAAATAAAATTTAAAAAAAAAAAAAAGTCACTATAACAAAAATCATTAAAAAAGAAAAAAAATTCATAAAATCAAATAAAAATAATCAACGACAGATTCAAATAGTCCATTTCCAGATCTTAATCCTAAGATCAACTTTACATTTTACACCAGAAGTTACCGCGGTAGTTACCGATTTACCGGCCGGTGCAACCGCCTTAATTCCGTTACACACAACTCTAATCGGAATTTTTTTAGTCTTCAGTCCACCAATTTTAACCTTCACTTTAGTATCTAACTGAACAGTTAACGGAATATTCCTTTTATTCTTCAGATCCGATTTTAATTCGCTGTTATCATCAACAGTTTGACCGCTGGCCGAAACGATAGATTTCAATTTCGTAGTATTTTTCTTCGGCATGTCGAACGCCGGAATAGTTCCGGCGCCGACGTTAGTTGATTTAGAAGAGATTTTGATCGAAACGACGTCGTAACGGAACTCGATCTTCTTGTTAGGGTTACGAGCAGTTGCAGTGAAATTGAATTTAGTGTTGAGTTGATTTGATGACGTCAGGTTAAATTGAGAGATTTGAAGAGATGTGACGGAGAACGACGGACGATGTGGACGGTATATGACATAGAAGATGCCGCCGGCGATGGCGGCGAGTATGACTAGGAGGATGATAATGAAGGTGAGCCAGAGACAGAAGGAGCAGCAGCAGCTGCGACGGTTCCGACGAGGGAGAGGTCGGTAGACTGGACGTGTGGAGTTGTAAAGCTGAGCTTTGTTCGCCGGGAAGTTAGGGTTGGTGGCACCGCCGTTGACGGCGGGCGGTGGATTGTTGTTGCCGTTGGTTTGTTTGAAAGAAGGATGGATTTTTTCAGCCATTGGATTGAACTATTAGGGAATTAAGACTTTTGGGTTTTAATAATAGTGAATTGGATTATGATTACAGAGATAAATAGATAGATACAGGCTTTTGTGAGAGTGATTGTATAACAAACAGAGAGATATGAGAAGAACAAAAAAGTTGTATACACGGTTTCCTTTTTGTTTATTTTCTACTCCACTTAATAGATGCTATTTTCATACCATGACATCATTATAATAATATTATCGATATCGATATTGATATTTGCTATACTATATCTTATTACGAGTATTATTTTTAAATAAATTATACGGATGATTGTTATGGATTAATTAAATAGTCTTTTTAAAGTTATATGGTAATCTATATTTGATATAATTATCATATAGCTAGTAATAAAGGTTTTATCCGTAATAATCATTATAATTAGTTTCAAAATGACTCAATTATCTTTATTGAAATTAACTCTTCAAATAAATTATAAGAAATTAATTGTTTAACAATTAACGAGCTAATTTATACCTTAAAACTTTTTCATATTAACTTATACTAATAAACATTTATTTCACTACCACTTTTACATCAATTACATTTACATCAATCGATATCATTCTACGTCATCATTATCACCAAAAATCATCGTCATCACCACCAGTCATTGTCACCGACACCACATTATGCGGATACCGTGCTAGTAATACTTGATAAATGCAAATCTGTAGCCATCTGATTTGACTATGTAAACCGTGTAAAAGGGTGGTGATAAATTTACAACAATTATTTGCTATCTATAACAAATGAATATATTTTATTACACAATTTATATATAACTGGGTATGTATTGTCGTGAATGGCTAATAACATTTTCTCATGTAAAAGTTATTTGTTATCTATAACAAATGAATATATTTTATTACACAATTTATATACTTGATAAATGTAAATTTGTAGCCATTTAATTACGCAAAAAATATAATTTTTTTGTCGTTCTAAAAAAAACATATTATGGTGGATGGCTAATAACCTTTTCTCATTTGAAAATATACGATGAAATAATATATGTGATTAGGAAAAAATATAATTAAGGTTGGAGATATAAAATTTAATCAAACACATAAAGCCTTTGGTTAGAGTGTAATGTTGACTTTTGTTGATACTAGCTTTAAGAATCCTTACGACTCTAAGGAAAGGGTGTATTATTGAGAAACACATCATACCCAATAAGAGAAAGTAAGATAATTAAACTTGAGATATTTTATAAGGAAAAGATATCGAAACGTTAATTGTTTGGTAAAAACTAAAAAGTGTTAGCAAATTGTTAAAAAAGTTTCAAGTCAAATAAGTTTAGAGGCAAGCGTGTAGATGATTTGTTTTATCAGCAAAAATCATCAGTAAACATCGGCTCATTGGCTAACCTATAACACCTGCATCGGCTAGTTTTGGCAAGTTTAATCGGCTAGTTTTGGCTATATCGGCATGTTTTGGCCGATCCTTGTGAACGTTAGGAGCGTGTACTTGTGATCGTTTTTTTGTTCTTGTGCCAATCCTATTTGTATCGTTGGAAACCCTAAAAAAAATTTTTGGAGGGGGGGGGGGGTTCGATTTTGAGGCTAGATCTATGTTTTTCTTGGCTTCTATTGCCGGAACACGTGCTGATAAAACTTGCTGATGCTCCTAACGTTATATCACCCTTTTCCGGTGAGATCGGAAACTCCTTTTGGGGTTTTCTGTGGTTGTCGGCCAAAAACGTTCACTTTTAACGGCCAAAACTTTGTTTGGCTTGTGCAAGGATGTAGTTGGCCATTTTGACTACTTGTTGGTTCGGTTTTCCGACGACCCCTTTTTTGGGGTTTTCGGTTTAATCGATATGGTTCATGTTGCTTTGTTGGTTCGGTTTTCCGGCGAGCCCTTTCTTGGGTTTCCGGTGACCTGCTGCTGCATGTTGCATCGGTTTTCCGGTTTAACTACTGCTGCGGCTACGGCGGTTGTGGTTTTCCGCGAGCTCTTTCTTGGGTTTATGGTTAACTACTGCTGCTACTGTTGCTGCTTTACGGCAATTTGTTTTCCGGTGAACCCTTTCTTGGATTTCCGGTTAGACTGTTGTTGTTTATATGTATATTTATCATTTTACATTGCCGTTAATTGCATGTTTCTGATTAGCTTGGTAGTGTTAACTTAGCGGTAGCGTTGTCGGTTTTTTCCATTGGTAGCGTTGCCGGATTTTGTTCCATTAAAGCAATAGGTAGCCGGAAAAAGTAGTTTTTAGCCGATGATGGTATCGTTGAACAGTTTTAGGTTGCCGGTGGTACTAAAAATGGGCGATGATGATACAAATGTTTGTAAAAAAGGGACTCGGATGATCCGAGAAGTATCTTGGCAGGGTAAACTTTCAGGTTAGCAGTCATGGTGTCTCCGACTTCCGAAATTCCCGACCCCCAAATTCCAAGCCCAATTTTTTTTTTTATACAAAATGGTCACTTTTTATTTTTCCAACAAGTTTAATTATAATTCCGGTTACCTTTGCTATGTTATCATATTTACAAGTTTTGGCTAGTTTTGTTTGCTATACCACTAGTTTTGGCTAGTTTTTGGCAATGACACGTGACAGATTGTGATTTGCCATAATTAGTCAAACTTGTCAATTTGCCAAAACTTTTGCACTACACCATCCTCTTTATCAATAACTTTTCTTTAAAATGAATATATTATACTATCATACATTTATATTCCTATTTTAATAGTAAATTTAGGCTTATTGGCATGCCTTAATGTATTATCTAATTTTGATCTCAAATGAATCCCAATATAAGAAAATTTTTATTCTCATTCATGAAAGCATTTTATTTGCATCAAAATTTAAATTTAAAACCTCTAAATTATGCTATTATTATTATATTTATAAAATAAATTTAGGTTAGTAATTTTTTTTTAAAAAAAATAATAATTAATCATCTTAAATATTAATTAAAAAAATCCTTTTAAAACGATTTGGATGTCAACACATATAGTGTCTAACACATGACAATGCATGCCTTTCACATCAGTAATGATGAATTGCTGATTATTATTTTTTTTAAAAATGTAAATAATCCACTTTAACTATTAAATTAGTTTTTATGACGCTTAATAACAACAAAACTAGCCAGGATGAGGTAGTGAGACAAATTTACTATAGACTATATTGATTGATGAAGGGGCGTACTATTGACAAGGAATTTGGCTATTGACACCATACCTCAAAAGGGGCGAAATTCGCCCCTTCTAACTTGAAAATTCGCCCCTTCTGCTAGTGACGGTCAACCTTTATTCAACGTCATTAATTAATTTTGACTTTTACTTTGGGCAGATGGGGCGAAATTCGCCCCTTTTGAGTATATATTTAAATTCCTAATCCATACATACTAGAGGTGCGCAAAAACCGATCCGAAAAGCCAAAAACAGAAATAAAGATAAAATCGAACCTAGAAACCGAAAACCAAATAAAGGATTGGTTTGGTTTTGGTCTTCTAAAAACCGAAATGATCGGTTCGGGTTTCGGTTTCATGTATAAAACCGAAACGAACGGAAATCATATATGACTTAACTTATTATATATTTGTGTTCTAGTGTTAATATTTAGTACATGGTCTTATGGTTCATTCAAACATTAAAGAATAAGATATGGAAGTATCAATATACTCACTCATGATATACCCATACGGAGCTTTAGCTCCGTACCCGAAGCAGAATACGAAGTCATCTTTGTACAGGTAAAAACACTTATACCCATAACGGAGCTCGATCTCCGCTTAACATGACTACCCCAGAGCCCCAAAGGTAACGAAACCCAGCTCCAAGGAGATATAAAGAAAGATCGGATAAAGATCTTTCCCATGATAATCTTATTAAACATATATCGAAGCTCCGATATACTCAGACACAATTTGGTAACAAGATTACCACAAATCTCCTCAAGAAGGAAACAAGATATTCACAAAGGAGGAAAAGATTTATCCTAATTCTCTTACCATCCTCTCCAAGTTATTTACCCTCTATATAAATAGAGGACGAAGCCTCACGACAAAATATAATCAACAATACATTCGATATACAAAACCCTACAAATCATTCATAGTTTATTCGACCTTCGTATAAACCCTAAACAAAACCCACAAACCCTAAGTCGAACATAACGACTTAGGACCAATAAATCATAGGCGTAAAGCGGTCTCCGACCCTCTGACCGTAAGGGAATCGCCGATAAACACCAACAACCACACTCACACATCCGGTTGGACTATAGTGCGATTATTTGATCAAACACTCATTATGTTTGAAAACGATAACATGATTATAATAATCTTATTCATGCAATCTTCTTTCACTGTTGTTAATATCTTTGAAAGTATATTCTGGTTGTTTAGATTAACGTAGTCATTATAGTTCTTTTATCATCAATACTCTTATTTATACTATCTCCGATTTGAAAAACCAAAAACTGAATCAACGGATTGGTTTGGTTTTGGTCTTCTAGAAACCAAATGGATCGGTTCGACTTCAATTTCATATATAAAAACCAATGGTAAAAACCGAACCGACTTAAGTAATACTATGTCCTTACGTGTTCTTCTTCAGCCGGAGATAAACGTCTAGCAAACGCATGACCATACACATCATCTGTGTCATAATTATGTGTATGATATATCACATTTACTCTCCAATCATATGCCTTTGAATAATGACCATGCGACTTGAAAGGACAATTACATTTTTTCAATAAAAATTTTTTTGATGCTCGTCCTCGTCTTACAGTATACTCTACCACCATCACACATGAATAATACCATAGAAATATCATCGGCTGCTTTTTTGTTTAATCTACCATTGACTAGGAAATAAAACAACATTTTATATAGTTATGAGTTATGACACTATTACACAAATGTAAATAGGACACCCTAAATAAAATCCGTTATTCTTGTTGACTGGAACATATTAAGGCCACCTAAATAGAACCCCCCAAATGGAGCCCTCTATCTTTATTAATTAGGTCATATTAAAGCCACCTAAATAGAACACCCTAAATAGAACCCGTTTTTCTTATTAACCGGGACAAATTAAAGGCACCTAAACAATAACCCTAAATAAAACCTGCTTTTTTCAACACCGGTCATATTAAAACCACTTTTAGGAATCCTAATGAAACCCCAAGTTAAATAGAATTTGATTTTTGGTGTAAGACCATGGCCAACGTCCCGCCCTATTTCTTCTTAAATTTTTTAAACATTGGTCTTTCCCTCCCTCAAATTAGATTTTCTCAAAATCAAAATCATACCCTTAAAAGAAATCAAAATCATACAGACTAGCTATCTCTATCTTCCTTGACTCCTTTTAACCCCATTGAATTAAAATGTCTTGTTGAGCGTTCTCTCACAATCATGTATGTCTTTTTTATCTTTTTCAAATTAGCCTGTAGGGTCATACACAATTGAACATATATAATATTTAACCATAAAGCTACAGAATGATATTTGATCATTTACGCATTTAATTAAATAGTTTTAATTAATTTATACGTTTATAAATTAACACGAGTTAATTGAGGATAAACGGATAAAACGACAACCGTTATTTATAGTAGTCGATTAAAGTTAGTTTTAATTGATTGATAAATAACTTATTAATTAAATGGGTTTAATTAATTAATTGAGTTAACAGGTTGGATAATTAATAAATGTTCATATGTAAATAATAGTTAATTAATTAAATAAGGAAAGTCAGTCTGACCCACATATCCCCATGGGGCGGTTCTAGATCAATTCTAGGAGGGGGAGGATGAAATTTGCAAGGGATTTTTAGGGTTTTTGGTTTCATAATTTGATTAGAATACTTCCCTATAAATACCTTAAGAAATCCCTAATTAATTCATTTATTCATAAATCCCTAACACACACACATAAAGGTGAAAATCTTATTTCTCCCTTTTGTGTGTGTCAAACAAAACATCCCAAAATAAGCAAAACCCCAAAATTGTTTTAGCTATAGGGGTTCGAATTCCATTAGGTGGAATTGTAAGGGTTTCGTTTGTTGCGGTCGTAAGCTTCAAGGTGTCTAGCAGATCCTTCGTTAAGACATTGTTCGTGTATGCACTTACGGAGGGTTCTACACTTGGAATCTCGTTTCTGAAATCTTCCACATCACGAGGTATCTTGTCTACCGCAACGAGGTCAGTTTTGTATTTATTAAGTTACTTATATTGCATTGCATGGTGATCTTGGTCTGAGATGTTAGAACTATTAAATGTCTCTTAAAATATTACCACACGTTTTTAATAGTTGCTAACAGTTTATTAACACGCTTCCGCTTAGCAATTTGATTTGTATTTAAAATTTGTTTTAAAACTGGGTCGTTACTCGACCCCTTTTATGTTAGTCAGTTAATGAAATCCCAACAAAAGTGTGGGGTCAGATGGGGCAAATTTCGCCCTTTTTGCTTATAAATTCGCCCCTTTTGCTCAAAATTTTGCCCATTCTGCTCTGACATATTGAGTTGAAGTGACGTAAAGTTGACAACATTAAAATAAAAAATGTCAGGTCAGATGGGGCGAAATTCGCCCCTTCTGCTCCTAAAATTCGCCCCTTCGAAAGGGTGTCAATAGACAAAAAAGAATGTCAATAGGAAACCTCTTGATGAATACTCCATTCATCCATCGGATGTTTTAGCGCTCCTTTGACAACTGTAAATTGTGATGTTTTGTTTTTTAGTATATCTTTAGTATATATATAAAATCATATAATAGTACTAATACAATATGAAATTTGCTAATTGTGTCATTATGGATTTTGTTTTTATGTTGAAATGTAAACGTCTTTGACAAAGTTATTTTGTATCCATGATAGTTATTTTGGCAAAGTTATTTTGAAATGTAGTTAAAAAGTTTCATAATATTTATATCCATCCTATCTTATGAATTCTAACATTCTGCTGAGAAATTAATTAAATCTTTAGGATATGAGAATTTAATAATCATGTTTATTAAATAAAATATTTGTACTACCATTTACAACAATTACTATTACATTAATAATCTACACCACTTGACATCGCCGCCACCACCACTAACAGTCACCGCCGCTACCACCATTGGTCATCGCTACCACCGTACAACCGTCGTCACGACCATACAGTTGCATTACGTGAGTACCGTGCTAGTTATGGTTAAATATATATGGGATGACACTTAAATTTTGAATATCATATGTTGAAATATAAGCTGTCTATCGACAAAGTTATTTTGTGTCCGTTTAGGAGTAGAGTATTCATCCTAAAATCAGATATTAGAATTAAAATGCCAAATGATAGTTGAATTTACTATTTTGATCCTCAACAATCAATTTTATGTTTTTTTTTTATATTCACTTAATATACCTATATACCCTTAAAGTCTTAATCAAATAGTTTATAATATAAATGTTTCAACCCATTAAATAACTATACTATCTTATTTAAATCAAATATTTTTTACATTAATAATCACCCCACCACGTCACCGCCGCCGCCATCGCTCCGTCATCACCCGTCGATGCCACCACCACAACGTTGTCGTTACCGTCATTACCGTCGAATCGCACGGCCATACATCTAGTCCTTTTCTAGTTTAGCTCGAGTCTTATGCGCAAAATATTAAGAAAACTTATAAGTTTCTGCAAATACGTTACCCGTAATAACAGAATTCAAACTCATTGTCGTACCAAAAAAAGTGCCTCTAAGTATATTGGGCCTGACCCTGATCAGATGGACCATCCGTATTGCTGCACAAGCATAACTTGGACTTCTATTTAATTGTAACCCAATACTAATGAAAAGTTCTCCAGTAGTCCAGTCAATGACATTTTCCATCTTTGTTAAAACTTAGTCATCTAGTCCAGGTGTACTTAGGAATTATTTATTTTTTTAATAATATTTTATAAGAATAATATATATGTATTTTCAAATATGATATATGGTTTTAGTTTATCTATACTATCTATATAAACAAACTACCCTATTTAAAATTTAACACTCTACCTTTAAAATCTCTAATTTACCCTTTAAATCTATATCACCATCAAACACTTTATTCCTAAAATTCCAAAAATACCCTTTAAATAAAAACCTTACGCGTGTCCCTTCGCTTCCCTGAAGTTGTTCACATAATATACTAAAAAAACACTCATGCGTTACCGAATTTAATAATCAATCAACATAAAAAACGTTCACTCTAAAACAACAACAGCGGTAAGAAACACTTGAGTTGAATCATACACTCATGTAATAACACGGTACAACTACTTAACCAACGTTTTTTTCCTATGTCCCGCCGCATCGTGCGGGTACAAGGCTAGTAACTTTATATCCATTGATATTTATAAGTCTATACGTCTATACTTTTATACTATATTATAGAAAAATAATATTTTATTTTTGAAAATGTTGAAAAATATGTAATATTTTCACATACATTATCCCTTAACATTAATGAATAAATTACACCATCAATCATTTATCTTTTAAATTATCTCAATTAACATTTACATCATTTATTTACACCACTCGACGTCTCATCTACCACCAACAGTCGCCCCCACCACCACATCGTCGCTGCCACGACCACCGTCGCATTGCTTAGATAACTTGCTAGTATTTTCTAACTGATAAAATTAGAAACTGTTTTTTCTAAAAAAGTCAGGGAGTATGTTGTATGAGCCTTTTTAATTATACATAAGAGTTGCCAAAAAGAATGTTATAAACTGCCATGCCACCAATTAACCAAGTAAAAAAAGAATATATGAGCGAGGAAGTTTATAAATGGCTTTTTCAAATCATTGGTGTCCACAAATGAAGGGAATATTATGGATATCGTCTTTTTTAATGCCGGGTTAGTAACCTCTGTAGGTTCTTTTTTCAAGAGTCTTGGGATTTATCTCAGGTATGCTTGGTTCGAGCATCACATACTGTCTAATTGGATGTGACTGTGGTGTTTTGAATGCAAAATGCTAACTATTAACTCGTTGTTCGAAGAAAATTTTTTTTTATCACCCTTCTTAACCTAAACATCAAAGAACAAAATATTAAACTTTTACATGTTTGTGTAATCGATATATATACATTCTTTCAATAAATAAATATGTGATATGTATAAGTTTCCACACGACATTAATATAAGTTGGAAACTAGGATTATAAATTAAATGACTTAACAAATACAAATGAAATTTTTTTGAGGTTTGTTCGTTAACTTAACAACGATTCAAGTATTAATAGTCGAAAACATAGGACTATGTTAACTTGCATTCATAGGCAATAATGCTTAATTATTAGTAATAGATATAACAAATTATACATTTACTAAGACTAAGAAGTGAGAGGCTTGGGAGGGAATGACGACTTGTGCCATGTAGCACGTGAGGTAGGAAGAGTTTTTCCCCATAAAAGGTGAAAATGGATCAGTTTTTAAGAGAGAAGCAACTTATGCCATGTGTCATTTCTAATGTTTCTTTTTTTTTTTTTAAACTTTGTTATTAATTATAAGTATTATATTTATATATAAACCAAATTTAAAAACTAGAAAAATTAAAATTAAACAAAAACCAATGTTTTAGTTTTTTAAATAAAAATTATAAACCATTTGTAAATATACAATACTAAAGGGTTTAAAAAACAAGTTATAAACTAAGTAATAATTAAAAAACTCACAAAAAGCAAAAAAAAACCTTCTTCTTTCAATTGACCCATTGTATTTCTTTATTCTACACACATACAACACACACAATACATAAAAACAAATTTAAAAAAAAAAAGAAAGAAATGTGAGGTTTGGCGGACACCCGGTTTGACCCTCGGGGCCGGTGTTCCGGGCGAATCTCGGCAAAAACGGGGATAGTTCGCCCCATTTGACTCCCACTCCTTTTAGTCTAACAGACTATTAAACGTTCGTATTTACATAATTAAATACTTGATTATATATCTAAGCAGTGGCGGTACCACAGGGGGGCAAAGGGGGCAAATGCCCCCCTCCAAATTTAGATTTTGTCATGTAATTTTAAGTTTTTCTATCGATTTTTAAAAATTTCTTATGAATTTTTAACATTTTGACCCCTTTTATATTTATTTTTTACGAATTTTTTTTAATTTTGCCCCCTTTAATTTTTTTTTCTAGTACCGCCTCTGTATCTAAAGAAAATTTGAATTCATTCAATATGTCGTAGCTAGTTCCTTAAGCAAATACCTATTTGAAATTGGGTTATTAGGCGCTAGTTTAGTTTGTTTGGTCCCCCATAGACAAGTAATTGATTAGAATTTAGAAACATCCCAAATTGAGAAAACTAATCGTTGGCTTACTAAAAAAAATATACTCGTAATATATATGATTCTAATAAACCTTTATACATTTAGGTTTGTAAAACCAAAAAAAAAAAAAAAAGAATTTATTTATGGAAACAAATATTTATATATATGATGATGATGATGATAACCAATTCAAGAAGTAGCGAATAACTTAAATTTCCCACGTAAAAAACCACATATATATGCTTAATTAATTAATAGAATAGAAGATCGATCGATCGAAAAAGAGAGAGAAAAAAAGGAATGTCAAGAAGGGGGTCGTTGTTGGTGCAGCCGGTGGGGCAGAAAAGACTGACAAACGTAGCGGTGGTTCGTCTCAAGAAACAAGGCACCCGATTCGAGATTGCTTGTTACAAAAACAAAGTCCTCTCTTGGCGCTCTCGCGTGTACGTCGTAATTAATTACTATTCCATTCCCTATCTCTCGATCAATTGTTACTTTGTTTTAATAAGGCCGGGTTTAGATCGATATTCAATAAAATTGAAGGGTTTAGAACTTCGATGACCATGTGTCCTCACAAGAGGTCTCATGGTTAATTAAACCACGTGCATCTCAGTCAAAAACATCAAGTCATCATTATAACCAACCACTTCTAATTAGATACGAGTATAATTAATGTATAGATATATATAGATGTTATTAGAGTCATTATGGGCTAATTCACTATTTGAAGATTTATCAATTAATACTTGTATTAGTTTTATTGTTATGCTTTTATACGATTTGCATATAATAAATATGATTTTTGAATTGCTGTTGTATGATCGATGATGCAAATTTTTGTATCCATCAGTGAGAAAGATCTGGATGAAGTATTGCAATCACAAATCGTTTACTCAAGTGTTGCAAAAGGAATTCTTGCCAAGTCAAAAGATCTTAAGGCTGCTTTTGGGATGGACGATCAGACTCAAATCTGTCTCGAGGTTATTAATTAAGTCTAATCCTGTTTCAGAATCTTATTATAGAATAAAAAAAATTTATTTACAGTATTATTGTATGCCAGATTTTGGATAAAGGAGAACTGCAAGTCGCTGGAAGAGAAAGAGAATCACAATTATCAAATCAATTTAAGGACATTGCAACTATTGTCATGCAGAAAACTATCAATCCTGAAACTCAGCTCCCTTATACTATGAGCATGATTGAGCGTTTAATGCATGAAATTCACTTTGCTGTAGATCCACATAGCAGTTCCAAGAAACAGTTACCTCTTTGCTTATGAACTCTAAGATCTACAATCAAGCAATAATGTTGTTTAATTCACATACATCCTCCTGAATCCCTTTATTTAATCAAGCAGTTTTGGTTTTTGCACTCCTTTTAGTACCTAATATCAATGAAGAAATCCAAAAAAGGTGACGCCCCAACCCGTTTTTACACATGCTAAGTATTCACCTCTTTTTACATGGGGTACTGCAGACTGCACCATCCTTTATATCTATCTTTGTTGCAAAACGTCCGTTTCAAAAAAAAATTCCTTGTTTTTATGCTATGTCTGCTTAAGTTTATATTTTTAATGTCATATGCAACATCAGATGCAGACGTGACTGTGATGATCTGATTGCTTATTGTCTAGCGATTAGGCAACAACGAATCATCCAATTTGAGTATTTGACTAACCATGTGTTTGTTACAGGCACTAGATGTCATACGGGAACTTCAGAAACATTTCCCCATTAAGAGGTCCCCCATGAGACTAAAGCTTACGTTACCACTACAGAACCTCAGTTCCCTTGAGGAAAAACTTGGTGAATGGAAAAGCATCTTTGTTTCTAAAGATGAATCTGGAAGCCAAGTCTCTATTGTAAGTCTACTTTACAGGTCCCTGGAAATTCTTTTGCGCGCTATTCCTATTTTTAATTTCAAATGTAGCTTTAGTTCAATGCATCTATGTTCTGTTAAAGGTATTTAAAGCGAACTCTAATTTTAGAGCTATAGAGGTGCAACTTTCACTCACTATCTAAAAAATTAGCCGATTTGGGCTACATCCTTTATAGCCATGTGGTCTACTGGGTAAAGAGTAAAACCTAAGCTAAAGTTGAAATGTGTCAGATTTACATTGAAATGTGTCAGATGGATACAGGTTATTAGTCATAGTCAGTAAACAAAATATGAAATCTGGAATAAATGGACAAATAGCGGTGGCAAGACAACCTAACCAAACCCAACTGTGCTCAAGATCAAGACACGAATTGGTTATACATTATGTGCCCGGATTGTTCGTACTTCAGAAATATCTGTTCCCCAAACACTTATCATCACAGCCATATGTATGTATATCAAAACCTTAATAATCCGTATAGATTCACTATAAAGAGTTGAGTAGCAGATGATTGAAATAGTTAACCAAAAATATTACCAATCAATCTTGTGTCTGGGTGTTTTTGTCTTATGTGTGAGTTCAAAAGATGTAGTTTACCATTATTCGATATGCTTGGAGGCAAGTCAGGCAACTCTACATATGAAATAGCGTGGTGTGGTGGCAACACATTCTCATATGGAATTATAGAAGTATAGATGCAGGTTACTATAGAAGCTACATATTCCCCAGATATTATAACCTAGACACGAATACTTTGTAGTTCTTTCTGGCCCTTGAGATATGATATAAGCATGGTGTTTAAGCAACATATTCCCCATTATAACCTAGGCATGAGTTCTTTGTAGGTCTCTCTGGCTCGTGAGAGATGATAAATAATGGTGTTTTAGCAATATATTCCACATTATATCCTAGACAAGAATTCTTTGTAGTTCTCTCTGGACCGTGAGAATCAGAATCCATTCTATGTCATGCCTTTGTCACATTGGAGTTATCGTCATTACTTCCTTCAAAAACTGTTCAGGCTAATATCATGTTGTTTGTCCGTGGCTCCGTGCCATTACAAAATGCTCAATATTTATATTTGGAGCCTCAGCTTCGTTTATTCTCATAGTCAAAAGTGTACATTTAGTTGTTTAATATATAATCAACGCATTGCTGAAAACTGCACTAGACTCGAAATTTGCAATTTTCTTGGTCAAGAGCATGATTAGCTGTTTAAGTTACATATGCGTAAAATTTAGACCTAATAATGTGTCTGAAAAGATCTAAATACTTAGCAAATCTAAGGATCAAGATGAAGAGAAACATTGACTTAAGTAGGTCGATTCTATGTACATCTATCATTTTTCATTTATCAACAGATTGCATTTTATATATGTTTTTCTTTTGTACTTTAATCTCAGATTGTGAAATGTTCCGCGTGCAGGTATGTGACATTGATCCTGGATTATTCTGTGATTGTGATGCATTATTGAGAAATCTGCAAGGAAGGTCTGAAATTCTAGTGATATATGTGCACGGCGAAAGAGATACCAATGCAGATTACTATGATGGTCATGATGATGTATCATCAAGAAAATCCAAAAAGCCAACCAAACCCTTTGACCAATTGAGTGAGAAAATGCACAACCAGACCTTGGCTTCAAAAAATGACACTACTGAAAGTCAGGAAAAGCACAATAGATGCAATACATGTGATGCAGTTGTGGGGGATGCTAAACAGTATAGAGAACACTTTAAGAGCGATTGGCATACGCATAACCTGAAAAGAAAAACAAGACAATTACCTCCCATTTCTGCTGAAGAATGCATGGCTGATGTGGAACTTAGTACTTCGAAGGGAAGGAAAAATGAATACAATTTTTGAGGTTTGAACTTCCTTACATTTGCATGTTTTGTGAAAATGTACAGAGTTATGCATGTAGTTGTGTTAGCAAAATACAAGAATATATTATGACATTTTGTTGCTGCTTATCTAACATCTTACTTCTCTGTTTACCAAGAATATATGTTTCTGTTCATAGCGTTTAGAAGCCGTGTCTGTTACATTGTTTGGGTCTTGATGTCGATACATAATGGTTTTGGTCACTTTAAAATCCTTTGTTTCTCACTGAGTCTTAGGTAATAAAATGATTTTAGCGGTTGTGGCAAGATGGTCGGATTGGGTCACAGGTCAAAACAAGAAATCGACAGTGTCTTGATGAATCTCTCACTTTTGAGTTTTGAGACACCAGCTTCCTGCACTATTAAAAACAGATTAAGAGTCATGAGTAATTCCACAATTAGGGCAGTTTATCTGCCTTGGTCAGAATCATTTCCATAATCTTATATATGGTTATTATAAACAGAAGAATGATCACAAGAAAAGTCACCGAATTCACCTGTTCCAAAGGAATATTCAACAAAATGTCACAACTCACAAGTTTAGACTAAATATTGTGGTTTCCTTGACAGATACAAAGACATATCAACAATTATCATTCAAATAAAAAATTTATTTCAAATTACATTAAACTCCAAACATAAGAAATACAAGAAAAATAAACAAATTACAAAAGAATGTAAAAGTCAAAACATTTTAACTTTTCCATTCTTTTGTTTTACCTAAATTTATACATATTAGTTTTTGATGATCTAATACTCGACAAAAATTACATACTGATACCCAGCCTCATTTAGTCTTTGACATCCAAGTAGTCTACAACCACTTCATACACCAGCCAACCTTCCTAATCTGTCTCTTAAAATCTTCACCCCCATGTACCTGCATATAATCAACCAATTAACAATTTGTTATGACTATCAATACAACTATTTCTAGCTAGATTTTAAATATTATAGTACCTTCCCAGCATCATAACTGTTGCTTGTGGATTGGTGCCAGGAGACTGGTGAAAAGTAGACCCATCAATGACTCGAAGCCTGTGAACTCCCTTGACCACGTAATCCGTGTTCACCACCTGGCCCACCTGGCACCCTCCATGGTAGTGCCAGATGGAGATCACGGTGTCTTTACAAAATTGCTCGAGTGACTTTGTGTCGTTTGTGTGTCGTGGTATCATATTAATGTTTGCAGTGACACTCATGTTGAGCAATTTATCGACTGTATCTTTGCTGCATTTGGTAAAATTTAGGAACGGTTTGGACCTCACAAGTTTCTCCACTATTCGAATCCCTTTCACGCATTTCCGGAGGTCACTCTGGTGGCTAAAGTAGTTAAATGTGATGGTTGGATTGTCATCAGCATTTGTGTTGTTTAAGGTTAAATGTCCCTTTGACTTCGGGTAAGCGAGTTTTTCCAAAATGAAACCTCCATGAAATGCTTCGTGTGGGAGATCTTTCTTGTTTCGTCTAAAAGCTTCAATGTGTTCTTGTGTTCGTCTTTTCGGGGGAATAGTCGAAAGTTGGCCGATCTGTTGACTCGGCCCAAGAAAAAAATTAAGTTTATTAGTTACTGAGTATTAAACTAGAGGTGACAATTTTAACATATTTAGTTATGTGTCATTGTAACTTAATTCAAATACTAAATTTCTCCTGACGGGTCAAACTAGTTAAAAGTTGCTCAAATCTTCACTTACACCAAATCTAAGTCATTTTAAACTAGAGGTGACAATTCTTAAAAGATTGTTTTTACTCATATTCAACCCATCGACTATTAGCAAGGAGCCTTGTGGTCTCACAAGAGATCTCTAGTTCGAACACTTCCCTAGGCAAATAACTTAGGGTTGGTCCGGGTAATGGTTGGAACCAGCCACGATAAAAGAAAACCCACTTAGGCCTCTACATCCCCCGGTAACCTGAACAAGGAAAACCTCCTCCATTTGTAACACATTACCTATATTTTACTCAACAACATGATCTGTTGTAATCAGAACGTTACCCGATCTGCCCACATACCACCTCTAACTGAGACTCATTTGTTTATCATGACAATCCAAATAGCAACTGTTGATGTAGCAAAATTTGTTTCAGTTGTCATACCTCGGCTGAGGCAACTCCATGATGACAGTGAATGCTATCTGGAGACTGACTAAACCCGCTACTTGCTTCAATGTACACCCCCCTTTTGGTGATTCCGACGGTTTCAATTAACGACTGTTTGACAGCCCTGTTGAATGGGACAAAAATAGTATTCAACGGGTTATCGGACATGTGTTTCCCGACATGCTTGTTATTATGCACAACTGGAATCTTCAACTTGTCAAGATCAGTCTTTGGTCCTATTCCACTAAGCAACAACAGTTGTGGGCTACCGATTGCACCACATGTTACTATGATCTCACTTCTTCGCCTCCTTGAGATAAAAGCCTCGTGTTGTTCACCGTTCTCATCTTTGAAAATTACACCAACCGCCCTCGGCTTTTTCCCTATATTCAACAAATTAATTTCAGCATGTGAACATAAACATATGGCACCTGTTTAAAGATCCATTCTAAATTATATATGCAACTTCAATAATTTTAAATGTTTTTACATACCAGTTGTGTCAAACGTGATCTTTTGAACTCTGGCATGAATCAAAACATCAAGGTTTTGCACATTTGCAGAGGCTAATAGCTCTGCAGAGGTGTGTCTCCGTCCATACTTATCAAAAATCGTCCCACCAACCTTGGTACCATACAAGTGGTCATAGGTGAACCCGTTGTTCGGTGAAATACCAATTTCAACAAGACCATCTCGGACAGCTCTTTGCCATGGTTCAAAAACAGGCTCGTGAACAATTTGTTTTTCAACCCATGGGTACGATTCATTCACCAATTTTGCATCCCATCCTGTCCTTTTAACATAACTGCATCAACATGAAATTCAATTTAAACTTAATTAATATACATAATCCCTAACAATCAACGGCAAAGTGCATATAAATGTATTCATATTGCCACCTTTGGCTATCAAGCTACTACCTTGCTATTACATATATACGTTTTTGTATGACATGACAACCATATAAGTTGCTCCATCAGAGGCCACAACAATAAAAAAAAAAAAAAGGTCAGATATACATACACGAGCAATAACTAAAAATTTAATAACATGTGTGAAAGTTGCATAAACAAAATAACAAAAATGTTTGAAGTCCAACAACCAATTAACTAACTTGTACCAAATTGGTGGACTGAGATATTTTTTACTATTATTAATTTTTTTAACCGTGCCACTCACATTGCACATCTATCGTATGAAATGTAGCCCAAATTAATAAGTGGACCTCATGACCTAATTAGTCAATTATATATTAGATGCCATAATCAGTAAAGAATTAAAACAATGAAAGGAACACCAAACAAAAAAAAACATAGTACAAAATCATCGCTGGTCCATTGAAACCCATAATAAAATCACTTTCAAATCAAAGAGGATCATAAATTATTTATAATCTCCTATACCCAAAATGGAAAGCAAAAAAGGCGAAATAACTTTGTAACATCAAAACTTGATGGTTGGTAGCCCATTAATACTATATTGTAGTACTACTACTATATTGTAGGCCCAAAACTACACAAATTCGCTAAAGGTCTTATTCTAGAGCAATTTTAAGCAACAACCTCAACCAGTGTAGGATCCATATAATTAATTACAAGGAAGCTCAAAGTTCGTTTACCATTCTACACATATAGCAATGAATCACCTAACTTTTTATGTTTTAATTAATGGTATTACTTTTTAGGCTTTTGAGGGAGTAGATGTATGGAGAAATATTACGCTTAAATAATTGGTAAGTGTATTATCTCTTTCACATTGGTAGCTCTAAAAATAGTCATAAAAGTTGTAGTATATTCATCGAAAACTATTTCCACACTTTATAATACTTCATTCGTCCCATATTAAGTGTTCTAAATTTCTAATTTGACTTTTTGAGTCTTTTTATTTCAATTTTGACAGTAAATATTTTTGTAACACTTGATATAACATATATAAATTGATTTTAAATGTAGTTTTCATTGATATAACTTTCATCAACTAATCTATAACACGAACAATGATATTTACGGTCAAAGTCGGAAGAAAAAGACTTGACCAGTCAAAATAGGACATTTAATGGGACGGAGGGAGTAGTAATTTACAAAAGTTTAAGAGAAACCTCTCAACCGCTTCGTATCTGACAATTTACGAAAGGAATTGACCTCGCGCGTGGGCGAGGAGGTGGTTCACCCTCAAAAGATTATCCGTAATGTATTTTAGCTTTATTATTCCACATAAGCAAATTTTGACGCACCCATAATATTTTTCGTCACCTATTTATCTTTAATAAATTATTTGACTCACCCTGAATCAAAATCATGTATTCGCCAGCACCCATGAGCCTAACCCAAAGCAGATACAAAATTATCTTTATGAAGCTATCAACCAAGACGAACAATTTTACATAGATCAGACAAACACAATATTTTTTTAAAAAGTGACATGTACATAACAAAATTGAATTATATATTGAACAACAATATAGTAATCGAATTGTAATTGCGTTTAGGAGAGATTATCCGTTGAGAATTACCAATAAGCTAGATAAAAATATTCGACAAAAAGTGATTAAATGAGTTATGAAGGTTGTACCTTGTGCTAGCTCGAGTGTAAAAGCCGGCATTGATAGAAGTACCACCACCTAGCACTCTAGCTCTAGCATTAAACACGCCATCGGTGGATACAAAAAATTGTGAAGCAGAAGTAGGAGATGTGTCCGCAAGGGTAAGATGGAAATTTGACAATAATGTTACATTTATGTTTTCAAAAGGGACACCACCTCTTTCTAGTAATAACACACTGTAATTTTGTGACAGGGTTGCTGCCAATGGACACCCTGCTGTGCCACCCCCCACTACTATATAATCATAGTACTTTCTTTTCCCACCGTTGGATGGAGTTGACTTTGATGATGATGAAGAATCAGATGAGGATGATGAAAATGAACTTGCCCTTCTGATAAATGGATACCTATCTTGCCACAACTTGTAATCACCTGCATACCATATGTCATTTTATTTTACTGCCCCCCTGGTACTTACTACATTAATTTAAAGACCTCTTTTCCCAAAGCTTTGCCAACTATATCTATATATTTTGCATATACTCCAAAATTTCTTTTTCTAATAGAAAAAACTTGCAACAAAAAATTTTAGTGATATACATCAACTTACTTTCATAAAGTCTATGGTACACATACATGTCATCTCCTTTCATAAATATGCTTACATAAAATTATTAAAAATAAGTCAGCAAAATTGGTCAACCTTTCTTACATTTATACCTACCTAAATGAAATAGCTTAAAGATTTTTTTTAGTAAAAGATTTGACAGCACAACACATAATTAATGTTTGCCGGAATAATCTTTAACCCAGTTATGAAATCAGGTATTATGATTAAGCAAAAACCTATTACAGTAATAAATTGGTTATATATTGAAACAAGATTCATAACAAAATTAAGCTTGATTATTTCTGATAAATGTGATGCCAAATTTCACAAAATATAAACTTAATTTGTGTCAAAGATTGAAACTTTTGATTCATGCATAAAATGCCATGAATGTGTTATGAGTCGCAACAAGCTAGGAAATAATTAAACAAAATCCCATCAATACAATAACAAAATAACAGATATCCAGATCATAGTTTTCTTAAATAAAGAATCAAAATTGACATATACTTCAAGAACATGCATGCATACATACGCATAGAAGATATAAAGAGGGGAAGATTAATAGAAGTGTAACCTGCTTGAGAAGTGGCAATAAAAGAAAAGAGAAGAAAAAGGAAGAGGTGGAAGAAATTGTTATTGTTTATGGTGAGTGCCATTAATTGGAGAAAGAGCTAGAGGTTGGGGAGACAATGGCTTCAGAAAATACTTGCAGGTTGGTCTTGTTCTCTGTGTAAACCTTGTTTATTTATCTAACTGATGTGTATATATATATATATGTGTATGTATTAAATTGGAGTATTATTATACATCCACCTTTACTTTGGTGTATAATAAATATGTAAAAACTATACTATATGTAATGTTGTTGTGAATATATATAATCATATTGTGTATATACTACTATTGTTATGGAAAAGCAATTATGACATCATTAATGTCAAAGAGTAAAACCATGTACACATATGCTATTATTTTTCCTTTCAGTTTTATCATAACAATTAGTAGTACAATATAACTTTAATTTGGTTAATATATATGGATTTAGAAAGGTAAAAAGATAGATGGGAGAAAGAAAGAAAAAGAAAAATAGTGGTAATAATAAATGATGAGATTATTATATATCTATGGTGAGTGAGTTAATGCTCACAGTTGGAAACGAAGCAGGAAGGGAGAAGGTTGGTAGATGAATTCATGGCCGTTTGATTAACTCCCCATCCGTCGATCGTACGGAAAGACACCCAACCACTCACTCATACATTTGACTTAACAATCGGTGCATAATGATCTATTTTACATAAGACTAACACGGTAGTCGCGTAATGTGATGATGGTGATATGATGGTGGTTGTGGACTTGTGTCGAATAGTGTAATTAGGTTGATGTAAATGTAATTAATGTAAAGATGGTAGTGTAGATATTTAAGAAAATAAAAGTTTGGGTGATAACTTTTTTTCATTAATAACAATTAGGTAATTTCAAACTCTCATTTTTCTAACTTTTCAACATGATAGTATATAACAAAAAATAAATGCTAGTTAGGCTCACACAATTAATGTTTTAAAAACCGAGTTAACATGCAAAGTGCGTGAGGGGTTGTAGTGTTAGTTAGCTCGTAAAACGGATTGAAAATATAAGTTTATTATAAGAAGAATAATTGGTTAGTCCAGCCGATTTAACAATCAGACGCAAATGGAACAATCAATAGTTTAAGGGAGAGAATTCCCTCAAGTTCTTTAGCATGACATCATGTTATGGAGATTTCAACCTTTTGATTTAATTCAAGGGTTGAGATGTTCTAAACTTGACCCCTCGAGTTAAAAACAACTTGAGGGGATCCTTTCCCATAGTTTAATACGACTTGTTTGAGAAAGTTGTTAGGTGGAGTTATAGGTTGAACTAACTGGAATCGGTGATCTAGCCCAACTTAAAAACCTATCTATTTCGTTTTCTTAAAACAAAAATACAAAAAGGGATTATTACCTATGGATGTAACTATCTGTGTAAATTGTCTATGTTATGTAAAGATCTCGTAAAATGTCTTTGTAATGTAATGAATTTTCAAATTCTGGTTATTGGATGTACTCGGGTATATGTGGCAACCATATAAGTTGTCACGTGTAAGTTTCTGATTGGTCAGGTACATCAAATAATCGGGATTTGAAAGTTCATTACATGACATAGACATTTTAAAAGATATTTACATAACATAAACATTTTAACATAGTTAATTACATTTATAGGTAATAATCCCTTAAGAAAAATAGTAAATCAATCGGGTTTTTGCTTACTGGTAAGCCTAAAGGTAACATTATTAATGAAAATAGTAAGTGAAGGACAACAAACTACACTAATTTTTTGAATTTATATTAAAGTTTACGATTAATTCAATAGATAAAAGATTAGTGACTGGTGTAACATTGAACCTATTTTTTTCTTCGACATAAAGGACTTGGTGAACATCCACAAACATGTGGGGTTGGGAAAACAAGTGAGAAAGGTTTTCAAAGGTATAGTTTGGGTAACTTGTTGGAGCATTTGGATGACAAGGAATGAAAAGAGATTCAACAATAACGAAGTGAGTTCGACTAGGATTACACAAAGCATAAAAACTCTCGAATTTTTGTGGTATAAAAATAAATCGAAACATAATTCCATTAGATGGGATGATTGGTGTAAATTCTCTTTTGTATAGTCTTGTAACTTCTATATTAGCCGCTTGCGATTTGCAAAGGCTTTGTTAATAAATCTTACTTTTCAAAAAAATAAAATAAAAGATTAGTTTAAATATTAGTCTAAATTTATATGAGTAGTAGAAATCAATGCTACAGATATGAATACATGAAAATTAATTAATGTTTTTGTTGACTTTTATTGTGTAAAAGAAATGAAGGTCGTACAATGTATTTTCATTATTGAATTTTTGAAGTAATTAGTGAATAATGTAATTTGTCGTGCCATGTATAGTAAATTTAAATTAGGTTTAGAAAAATCGTAATAATATGTACTTAACACTATTGGAAACAGTTTATATACGGTAATACGGAGTAATAGAGTATTCTAATTTTACTTGTGTGTTGCACGACCGCAAATAATTTCAAATTTTCAGCTATGACACATAGTTAATGAAATAAAAAAGGTACATTTTTTTTTACTGATCGTCCATGGTTGACAACATCCTTCATTGGCCCCGGTTCAAAACTGCAGCAGTAGTTCTTTAACAATAAATCAATAAGAGTACATATTATTATTATATTTACTACTCACCAAAAAGTTGAATACGGGAACAAGGATAGTTAAAGGTACAATTTTCTCACCACATATGTGAGAACCATCTTCAAAGCTCTTTCCATTTGAAGCCTAACATATTACTACGTAAATACTACACGAGTTGAAGTACAATTCTTATTGCCTAAACTACAAGTTACTATTGCATTCTGAAGCTAAAATTGCCAACTGTTACAGTGATGACAAAATACCAGTACTATACTGCGCGCAATGGCACCAAATGGTCAAAGTTAATTCTTGCAACCTACCCTTCTGCTACAAGCATAATTGCATACTCAAGATATGAAATTAGGTCGCATTTTGACATTAGTGGATGTGACCTCCAATTTTTGTCATGTGTGGAAAGAAGATGTTTTTAGTTTAAAGTTGTGACATTCATGATTCATATATTGTTATTCCAATGTAAATTTAACTGCACATATTTTGGCTATTGAACCTCTGAATCTATGATATTTTAAATTGATGTACAAACATATGGGTCCATGTACAATTGCACATTTGGTTCGTGAGCTCAAGGGGTCACACTAATTTCTTATAACCAAAACAAACATATGAGTATACAACATCAACCAAAACGATAATATAGCAACAATGCTATGCTATTCCGCTCAAAACTTTAAGATTATTGAAGCAAATCAACACTGACCTAATTCGAAAATGTGTGCATATCAATCATAAATTCATACATAATCTCTTTGTCGTAATTAAGCCAATTTTTTATGTTAGTTGTCCATGAAGCTCGTAATCAAGTGCCATTGCCCTTATTATATGTTTCCAAACAGAATTATATGCAGAAATATCTCCATAGATGGTATGCAAGAATGCAACAATGACAATAAATTTATAAATTATAACCAACTTACACCTTATTGCAAATTAGCAATTTAACTTGTTGGGCTTTTAGGTGTTTGGTAAATGGTAATGTCTTAAAAGGTCATGGGTTATTTTAATCAGATAAAATATGGGCCGGCCCATATAAATAAATGAAAAGTTGGGTTAAACCTGAGCATCAACCACCAACCTCAGAAAGTAAGTAAAACCCACGCTTATGTTTGACTTCCAGGCTTCAAGCTTGATAGTATATTATCTTTTAATAAAGTTTGATAAGTCATATATATTAACAATACGAGTACCATTTTCCTTTATCGTTTTATTTGCACGTTCTTATCTCAATAAGTGTTAAGTCAATATCCCGGTAGTTAAAAAGAATTCAATATCTCAAAAAATCACACATAATGGCAAGCCTGATATGTTAGTAAATACTACTCTGTAGTAAAATTCTTGAGGGTGAAAAGAAAAAAAATTCAAAAATAATCATGAAGATATTCAAGATAAACCAGATACACAGGAGTAGTTCTACTTACCAAATTAGGGGGGCTTAACTTGGGTCCGTGTAAACATGTTAAGTCTAGACGGTTCTCACTTTTTAAAGATGATTCTAATTTTTTATTGGCCCATTGTAAATTTTATACATCTGCTTATGTTGAACCACACTATGATTCATTGC
Source organism: Erigeron canadensis (assembly GCF_010389155.1). Taxonomy (NCBI): domain Eukaryota; kingdom Viridiplantae; phylum Streptophyta; class Magnoliopsida; order Asterales; family Asteraceae; genus Erigeron; species Erigeron canadensis. Next base: position 43,178,997 of record NC_057764.1, read on the forward strand.
TGGCCAAACTATATCGTTGTTTGTTACTCGTATTATACTTTAGAATGCCAAAATATTTATTATTGGCATATGACAAGTTAAAACTTAAAGTTAAATGGAAACAATAAATCTATACTATATTATATATTATAAAGTAGATTTTTTCTAGATTTTCAATATTAAACTTAAAATTTTCAATATTGATTTTAATTACTTTTCCAAAATGTCCCTCCTATCTATTATATATTTATCTAAAATAACTATAATACTATTTCTCTCTCTTCAAATCTCAACCAATCATCTTTTTTCTCTCTCCTCCATAAATCATTTATTCCTCCAATTCATTCAAAATTTTTTATCTCAAAAACCGTACATCGATAAATTATAAAAATTGTATGGGTGTTCTTAAAATTTCATGCTTTTTCATTAGAGATGTCATTCGATATACTTTCGACAAATTTTTAAATCCGAAGGCGGAACCCGTACGGGTAAGGCATTTGACTATCATACTCTATGACATATCAACTCCTATAACCTATCATACTCTATGACCTAGGTATCACCCCACCATCTCACCGCCGCAACGCGCGGGTACTTACTCTCGTGTATCTAAAATCAAATTCCATGGTTTCAAGACTACCAAATTACCACTTGTGAGACACAAAGTCTAGAGGCAAGGTCGTATCCAAAATTTTGATGAATTGTCGATGGCTTTGTGTGACACAATTAAGTGCTCAAACTCAACGAGTCAAAATTTAAAAGTTGTTCATCGATCATCAGTATATAAAATTCAGAAGATAGCTTTAGATAATTACTCTAACACAATAAGACATGTTGGGGGAAGCTTCGAACCTAATATTTTCTCATCTCTAAAGAGTCCTTCAAATAAGTCTAAATATTTTGTAGATTAAAATAGTTATCTAATTATACTGTTATTTACAATCTCCGATACCACTCCAAAGTTACCTGATGTTTATACTTTGTACAAAAAAGGTCATATACAAAACTCATTAGGTATTATCTTAGGATTTGAAAACAGATTATATATATATTTTTAGTTATATTATATATACATCTTCATTAAAAAAATGTACACATAACCTATTCACCCCATTAGTTGACAAACATATACCAAGTAATTTCATATTTAAAAATAAATCATATGATTTTAAAACTAATACAATTTTATCGCAAAAACCTATAGATAATCGTTACCTTGAGCATCAATCAGAACAAAGGGATTGTGAACTTTTAATGATCCACATTTAGCATCACGAAAGTAGTAGCCTAGGTAAAGGTAAGGTCCACTTAGGTAGATATAATGTTCTTTTCAACAATTTAAATAGAATCTAAAGACAACTTCTTTATTTAGGTAGAGGTAATTTGGAATTTTGGATGTCAAAATCCAAAACCCGCAACATGAAAGTAGTCGAGGGACTATTTTCGTAATATACAAAAAGAAGCGTGGAAATACATATAGAAGAGCGTATATGTATAAAATCCGGACACACGAAACACGGATTCACTCTACCCAAAGCGCACACACACACACACAGTCGATCGAGATCTGGAAAAATGGAACGGAGCTCCACCGGATTGTTCCGGACTACAATCTTAATCTCGCTCATCTTCTTCATCTCTTCATCTGAATCCTTTTATCTCCCCGGCGTCGCTCCTCGTGATTTCACCAGAGTGAGTACCTTCCACCAGATCTATCACTTTTACCCTTTACGTTACGTGAATCTGCATTTATCTATATTAGGATTTCACTTTATAATATCATTTTTATAATTTGTTTTTAGTTTGTTAAAATTGGAAGTTATATATTGCTAAATCTAGGATACAGGTTTAAAAAATTTGAGCTGATCTGTAATGTAGATATATATTTATATACTAGTAGATCTAATTAGTTGAATAATGATTTAAGTTTTTTTACTGTTATTTTTATATGTTGTGCTAGCTAGATGCCAGATTTGTGCTGTATTTATGCTTTTGATATGATGCATTTCTAGCATTTAAAAGTGTAAAGCAGATTAGTCAAGTAGCAATTCATGATTAAATATCGAAATTGTCAAATCTATCTGACCGGGGCATCCGCTAACTATTGAATACGTTATGCCCAGATCTTATTAGTGTATTTGCTTTTTAAGTATCTTCGTAAATAATTTTACTCGACTGTAATTAAGTTTGTATTGTGTGATTTATATATGGTATAATGTTGGTATATTATTTGTGTTTCTTAATCTGGCTACTTGTTTTATTTGTAAATGTTATAGTGTGATCTCTGGTAGTTTTGTCGAATAGGAATGTTGATTAATACGATCTAACTTCGTAATGTTAGTACATGATTATTGTTTTTTGTTTTATATTGTTAGTTGCTTTATCTGTATATATTATAGTATTTCTCGTAGTTTTGTTGAATAGGAATGTCAATATTTGGTTAATTGAATGTGAATGTTGTTATCAGGGTGATCCGCTTCAAGTTAAAGTCAACAAGCTTTCATCTACAAAAACGCAGCTTCCTTACGAGTACTATTACTTGAATTATTGTAAGCCAAAGCATGTTACTAATAGTGCTGAAAACTTGGGTGAGGTGCTTAGAGGCGACCGCATTGAGAATTCAGTATACACGGTGAGGACCTTCTGATGCATTTTTTGGTACAACGTTTAAGTGACGTATGCTGTTTTAGTTAATGTCACTTTCTAACCGTTGTGAGTTATTGCCATTTCAGTTTTCTATGCGAGAGGAACAACCATGCAAAGTTGGCTGCCGGGTAAAACTTGATGCCGGTTCAGCAAAGAAATTCAAAGAAATGATTGATGATGAGTACCGAGTCAACATGTATGTGCCACTTTCAGCCTGCTTAAACTATTTTCATTAATTAAGACCTCTGTATTATATTCGTAATCGGTTGCATTAATTTCAGTCCTAAGACTTTTTCGAATAACTCAAGTGTCCTATTAATTGAAACTTTTTGACGTCATGAATCTTTAGCTCAACAGATTCATTACAGAAAAGTTGCAAGTTCCTTGTCTTTATTATGTTGGCTTCTTATTTTGCAATGCAGGATTTTAGATAACCTCCCAGTTGCTGTTCTTAGACAAAGACGTGACGGTAGTCAATCAACCACTTATGAACATGGTTTCCGTGTCGGTTTTAAGGGAAACTATGCTGGGGTAAGTTTGATAGGAAAACCAAAAGCACATATCTTTTCTCTTTCTTTTTTTAGTGACTGGGACATGCATTTAACTTTTGTTTATTTCTTCAGAGCAAAGAGGAGAAGTACTTTATCAATAATCACCTTAGCTTTAGAGTTATGTATCACAAGGATCTTGAGACTGATGCTGCTCGTATTGTTGGGTTTGAAGTTACTCCCAATAGGTATTTGCTTCTCTTTACTACTTAATGCAGTATTGTAAAAATCTGATGGCATTATTTTGCTTGTCTCCATGATTTGATTTTCTTTATACTGGACTGAATCTATTCCTAATTCATGTTAACAGTATCAATCATGAGTATAAAGATTGGGATGAGAAGAACCCTCAGCTAACAACATGCAACCAAAATACCAAAAATATAGTTCAAGGAAGCACCGTACCTCAGGAAGTTGACACCGATAAGGAGGTGGTATTTACATATGATGTTACTTTCAAGGTACTTTCCTTTGAACCCATAAGCTTTGTCTTACACTATCCAGATGAAAATACAAATACTCATGACCATATTTCTCTATTATTTTTATATATCCAGGAGAGTGATATCAAGTGGGCGTCACGATGGGACACCTACCTTCTTATGAACGATGATCAAATCCATTGGTTTTCAATCATAAACTCCTTGATGATTGTCCTCTTCCTTTCAGGAATGGTAGCTATGATCATGATGAGAACACTCTACAGAGATATTGCAAATTATAATCAGCTTGACACACAAGATGAAGCTCAAGAAGAAACCGGATGGAAACTTGTCCATGGAGATGTTTTTAGGGCTCCAGAATATTCTGGATTGCTATCCGTTTATGTGGGTACTGGCGTCCAGCTTTTTGGAATGACACTTGTGACCATGATATTTGCATCTCTTGGATTTTTATCTCCATCCAACCGTGGTGGCCTTATGACTGCTATGGTTCTCTTATGGGTATTCATGGGCTTATTCGGTGGTTATGCTTCAGCCCGCATATACAAAATGTTCAAGGGTACAGAATGGAAGAAAAACACATTGAAAACATCCTTCATGTTTCCTGGTATTTTATTTGCTGTTTTCTTCGTTCTGAATGCATTAATTTGGGGCGAAAAGTCATCTGGAGCTGTACCATTCGGAACCATGATTGCCCTTGTTTGCTTATGGTTTGGCATATCGGTTCCATTAGTCTTTGTGGGTAGTTATCTAGGTTTCAAGAAACCCGCCCTTGAAGATCCAGTGAAAACAAACAAAATCCCGAGACAAGTTCCCGAGCAAGCTTGGTACATGACACCCGTGTTCTCAATTCTCATTGGAGGAATCCTTCCTTTTGGGGCTGTTTTCATTGAGCTATTTTTTATCTTGACCTCCATATGGTTGAACCAGTTTTACTACATATTTGGGTTTCTGTTCATCGTGTTTGTGATCTTGATCATCACATGTGCAGAGATAACAGTTGTTCTCTGCTACTTCCAGTTATGCAGTGAAGACTACCACTGGTGGTGGAGGGCTTATTTGACAGCTGGATCATCTGCATTGTATCTGTTCCTATACTCGATCTTCTACTATTTCACCAAGTTGGAAATCACAAAGCTGGTTTCGGGTATTCTCTACTTTGGGTACATGTTCATTGCTTCATATGCGTTCTTTGTGTTAACGGGTACAATTGGTTTCTATGCTTGTCTCTGGTTTGTTCGCAAAATTTATGGTTCAGTGAAGATAGACTGATAAGATGAACAAGAAGTTAAAAGCTCAACAGAGGATGTAATGGGGATGGAAACATAAATAGAAATGAATATGAGAGATAGAAGGAAGGCAGTGTAGAGTTGAGTTGAGTCCAGTTCAGTAATTGTTGGTTATACATGACTGAAGAATCATGCATCTGTTGGGAAATTTTCAAGCCCGTAAATGGACTTGTATGATTGGCTAGTTTGTAGAATGTTTTGTTTTTATTATGGATTTTTGTATCTTATATATGAACTGCATTCATCTGATAGCATTATTGTTGTGTTGTTGGTCAATCAATTTCAATCCTTTCCATAGTCTACTGTAAAAGCCTTTGTGCATGTGGTATTGAAATTATTATTCTTGTTCTTACAGATGACAGTCAAGATGCTTGGGTCTAACTTTAGTTTGTTTTGAGATTATGGATCTATTTGGGCATCTTGGGACGCTGATGATCTGATCCAGTGTTTTTCTTTGCTTTAATATCATTTTCTTATAAATTTTCTTTTGGCAGATCTGGTCAGGTCTATTACCTTGACATTATCATCGTATCTAATGCTATTACCTTAGATGGCAAGTGTATTCATTTCTGTAGATCGCTTTTTATCCTCACACAACCTAACATTTCCTAAAACAAAGGCGCTGTCTTTGGTTTAGTCGACATCTAGAATCGCAGGAGACTTAGAAAACATTTCCACGGACTACTCTGTATTTTTTATCCAGTTTGGTTTATGTGTCTCTAGTTGATTGTACTATGCCACATCTCAAGCATCGACTGTTGTAAGTGAAATCATATATTGCAATCCGGTGGATCTAGTTATCATGTCAACTTCACTAGATAGCACCCTCAACGCACTATCAAATGTAAATACAGCCTCTTTACAAGTATCTTCCTGAGACAGTGTTCATTGAATTATATTTTGGTGTATTGGTTGCATGTTAGTTGTGTCTGTAAAATCACAACTCAGTATGTTGATACGAGTTTTAGATGATTTAACAAGAGAAGCAAAATTATAACTCGAATAATAGTTCTGTGCCTTTTGCGAATCCCTCCTAGTCACTTGAGCAAGACTTTGTGAGTGCCTCTTATAATAACATGCTTCTACAAATTGAACCATAACCAAGGTGGCCTGGTCAAGTGTTCTAATATCCTCATAAGAGGTGTCAAGTTTGAATCTTCCTTGGGTAAATATCTTTAAGGTTATAGAGAAAACCTAGTCCGTTTTATACTTTACCAAATTTCAGATACATTTTGATATTTGATTCTAAATCATACTCCATATCCAGCATCAAGAAGCAATAAAAGATTCAAACTAATCATATGGTAAAAAACAGCATAAATTTGATAAACTTAATATATTACCATCTTGAAGTGTTTTTACAATGGCAAAGCAATAACAAATTGCTTCTGTAGTGTAAACAAAGATACAAAAGCCAGAAGCTTTTTACATTTCAATTCAAATAATCAAAATGAAACATAAGCTCATGGACTCAATTACGAGTCTCAACGTGCTTTCCTAGTAATAACATCCGGGTGGATGCAACCTATATATACATCCCTTTGCAAAGTCTTAATATACGACAATACTTTTTGAACCAAAACGGTGTGCTGCATATCTGTACAACTTCACCTTTGGTAAAAAGCCTATCATATGGTTTCCGTGATCTTCGTGAGAACTATTCCGGGTAACAAAATAATATATGAAACTTTATATAAATTATATAAAAACTCAAAATGCTTTCAAACCAAATTGCCTTGAAGTTCTCGGAACTTTCATTCCATCTTTTAAAATAATCATCAGCTGCAAATGGCTTCAACCGAAAGTTTCTTCATTACTTTCGGGCAAGGATCTCCTCCAAATATCTCAGGAGTTACAGGTACTGTGCATGATTGTTGTCCAATGCATAACTGTAACAAAAGCAAAATATTAGCATTTTCATCATGTGTGTGAGCGGGTCCCCATTTGTACCGTTTTGAAACAAATAAAGATGTGATTGAGACTTATCTTTTCCCAGAATAACAAGAATACAAGATCACAATATCAACTAACAATTGGTATCTATTTTTGTATTGCTAACGAGTCATATGGATAAAATATTTATAAAAGTGGCTAAATATTGGGGCAAAAACATTTTAGTGGGTCAAAATCAGAAGACCGGGTAAAGAATTGGAGCAAAAAAGGCTAGCGGGTCAACCCCATTAGGTGTACCGGGTAAAGAATTGGAGCAAAAAAAGCTATGAATAAGAAAGTGGGTACCTTGTTAAATGCATCATAGGAATTATGAGCATGGCAGCTACCCTCACTATAAGAACCACAACCTCCTAACGGGGTGCCAAAGCTAGCAAATTTGATCGAAGATATCTTTTGACCCGGGCTGCACGAAAGGTGTGCTTTTGGCCTTAACGGTTTAGTGACTTTACCAGACGCTTGCATCTGATAATTCATTAATGATGGTTGCCACTCGTATATATCAGCACACACACTGTAAACTGATCTCTTTACCAATGATATACCATATGGGATTCCTCCCAATTCTTCAAAAACAACCAGCAAGTTCCCTCTTGGTTTTAGCCAAGACCGAGGTACGTGATACCTGAAACAAATAATGTCAGGATAGGCTAGGGATTTATGATCAAAAGAGTTTGGACGTCCTTCTGTTGTTTGCAGATGTAAAGTTTATATTATCAGTTTTGTGGCAGGTGGTATAAAGTTAAAGGCAGCATTTGTTTACTCAAACGTAAAATCGGATATTTAAATTAAATTCCAAAACACAAATCCAAAGACCTGCAAAAGATTGTAATTGTCTTAGAAAATTTTAATACTGGACAAAAAAGGAGCCTTCTTACCATTTTTGTGAAGCTTCACCGCATTTACTTAAGCATTTATTCTCATCAAAATAGCCAGCATAACTACAAGTGCTACAAGATCCACGTGCCTTGTAAGCAGGCCAATAACGTCCAATACTTTGCCCATTTATCCATATTTGACCTTTCCCCATACTGCTCATGTCTAAAGCCAAAGGTTCGTTCCCCGATGGAGCATTGAAAATAGTCTGAAAACATGACGAACATATATCAATACAGTTTACAGTTATATTTTATCATGTGAAAACCATAACACTTTTAGTATGCCATATAGGAATTACAAAATTACCATTTTGGGAAATACTCGTTTACATCAGTTCATTAAAGAGTATTATGGATAATTAACAAAAAGTTAAACAGCGCAACTGTCATGGAACATAATATAGGAAAATGATTCCAAGAAAAGATGGAATATGTCAATGGTATGAGACGATACCTTGTACCATGTTAGTGGTTGCCTTTGAGACACCAAAGAACCTTGAATCCATTCGACAGATGAACTACCCGTGAGTGAGTGAAGACTTAGAATTTCACCTTTAAGCCCGACCTGGTCAAACAGACGGTTTAACATTCAAAGTTTTGTTTTTGTTTTACATGGTACAACCTGTAACAAGGATGATGAAGTAGTAATATTTAATGAAGTAGAAGACAAACCTTATAAGACCATTTTTGCCAAGTCAAGTCTCGCTTCCCGTCATTGAGGCCATAGAGTGTGACTGGACCAAGAACGCCGGCATTCCATGTCTCAAAATGTGGACCAATATTCTAGCAAATTATGTTGGAGAACCATTAGTGACGAGCACCACATAGTCCACATATATTTATGTTTATAGGTTGTATAATCATAATATATAACAAACTGGGGTACAGGAGATAGTGTTTGGGTGCATTTTTGTAGGTTGTGGTTGTAATAATCAGAAAATGAGTTGTATGAGTATACCGGGAGACCAACTGCAATGCTTAGTAGTGAAATCTTGTTCACACCTGCTCTTAGATTCACCGCTTTATTGAAAGTTAATTTTGGATTCTTTTGACTTCCATAAACAGTTCCTGAAACATTATCACAGGATGAGCCCTGCATGTTATTAATAAAGAAAACTTTGAAGAAACCATAATACCATATTGTATAATACAGTATTAAAGGTTCACTTTGATAATCAAATGTAGTTGTTGCATGGAATGAAAGACACGGGTTGTATTTACGTGGTTCACTTATTTGTCTGGAGCTCATCGAGTAAATATATCAAGAGTTTTCAAAACAGGAATTTGGATCGGAAAAAATATGTGAATATAGCGATATGCAAAGGATATTGTTTCAAATCTGAAACTTCATACCTGATAGTTCACCGTTAATGAAAACATGCAAAGCATGACCCGCAGATAATACGGTAAGTGTAGGCCACTTGCCACTTCTCAAGAACCCCTCATTGGATCCAACCTTGACACTGAACATGATGAGAAGCAAAAGTTAGCCCATATGCAAATTCTTAAGGGTAGAAAATACAGAGTCTAGGTAATGGGTCAACACTTTGGTACGCTTCATGGGTCAGGTTGGCCCAAAACACTTTTTGCCCACAAATGTAAGCTTTGCTAGGATTACAAAATATTTAGTGCGTCGAAAATGATTGCAACATTTATATTGTTCCTATAGAATTATTGGATGATTTTATGAGTTAAAATACAATTTGGGCAACTTCTAGGCCATATTGACCCATTTATAAGTAAACGGGACGAAATTGCCAACTTTGGCCCATATGCTAGTTCTATATGTGTTAATCTATCATATTTATCAACATGAAGAATAAAAAAGGTGCACTTACTCTGTCGAGTACCACAAATAGTCGGAAGAATCTCTAGTGACATTAAGTTGTTCCAACAACCCAACTGTTGTATACGCATTGTCGTTATATGATTCCGTTTCATCATTAAATGACTGCCAAGCAAATCCTCCACCTGCTGAAGTCATCTGCATCAGTGAGGTCTGTGCACCTACCTATTGATCACATTCACAATTACACTTCATCAATAACTTTGTAAACCCTCCTCCCGAATTCCAAAATATATATAAGGATTTGATTCCATCCTTAAATCATGATAAGAATGTTAATAACACGAGACAATAATAATTAACATTAATGACATTTCTCACCCTTGCAGTATTATAAGCTGTGTTCCTGCAGTCCGGGAGGATGCTTATAGACCAAGGAGGAAGATTGTAACGCTGATTTCTGAAGTTTACAGTTGCATAAGCAGCTCTGTTATTATTTGAAAGGAAAGCAGCACAGCCTCCAGCCTTGTAATTGTAAACATATGCCTATAAAGAAAACAAAGGTAAGACGTAGGGTCCAACTGCTGAAGTGTAAGTGATCATTAATTATCAATACAGTAAAAACTCAACCTTTTGATAGTTTCCAAGATTGACAATAGTGGGATCCCCGTTCACTAAAGCGGGCTCACATAGTTTTATAGCTCTATGAAGATCTTTCAGATGCCCCCACTTAGCTTCCCGTTTTAGTCCTGTATATAGAACACTCCGGTTATATCCATATATATCCAAATCTAGAAACAAAGATCACGTACATCACAATATATAAATTTCTGGTCATGAAAACAATATAATCTTAAATAGGGTGCCATCAAAGTTGACATGTTTAGTGAATGTTTAACTGATTGTCAAAGAATAATTCCCTTGCTATCATTTCCCTTATCAAAAGATTTCCTTTTCTTAGGAGAGAATGTACTTATAAAGGGAAGGAATGTGTTTTACATGAACTTTTTCTTCATAGAAATTGTGGTCAGTTAGAACTTAGATAGTGATAGTTTTATAGCAGTCCTTAGTCAATTTTATTTATATAACGAATAATGAACAAATAGCAATTTTAACTTATTTTTATATGATGTTACCCAAACGACAGAAAAAATAGTCTTGCAAGTGAAAATCAATGCCTTTCGTGGACTTGACATGCTGATAGTTGACAAATAGGTGATTCAACCTTAAAACATTCCAAGAAACAAATTGTTGTCCCTTTCATGGGACTCATTAGTAGATATTCAAATTTTAAAATCTTAATACTTTGCATCATCAACTTGATCTTAAAAGTGAGACCAACAAATATCAAAGTTGATATAATACATATGTATAATGAAGTGGCATACGTATCCCTTCATCCATGATGTGACATAAATTTGACCAAAATACGCTTTTAAGGTTGACCCAAGTTAGTAGCCCGCCCAATTTTTACATTCAAAGTTAGATAGTTTAGATATCATACCATATGCATGCTAATATGCTATATACTTTAGTATGTAACATACCATATTCATCAAGAGGAGCATCATAGTCATAGCTTGTAGCAATAAATGGGCCACCCGCAGTACGTCCAAAGTTAGTTCCTCCATGATACTGTCAAAATACAATAAAGCTTATAATCAATATTATCGTTTAACAGACAATTATTGAAAATTGGAAATATGATTACAACAAAACACTTTCATACCATATAGTAATTGACAAAGGATCCACCAGTCTGAATAAACTTAGCAATTGAATATGCCAAGTCTTCAGCTGGTCTATAAGGAACCGCACCTCCAAACTCAGTGAACCTACATATTTCAGATTTTGTTAGAATAATCAATCACAACTATAAAGAAAAAACGGTATCATTGACAATGTAATTACCATCCTGTCCAAGCTTCAGTCCACATTTTCGGCTTGAAATTTTTGTTGGGAGAGAAATAGTCACAGTAAAAACCATTGCAAGTATTAATCTGTTAAAACAAAAAGAACATCTATGTTACTAGAGTTATAACTTACGAAATCCAAAAGTCAAAAGTCCGGTGGTTATGATAGTAAAGACGGAAAACAAAATGTCCATGTGCAAAGCATAAAGAATCACACTAGGGACACATATAGCATGAACAACTGTCATGGGGTCATGAAATTTGACAAGAAATAAGTCAAAAAAACAAAAAAACATGCATAACTAGATGGTGCGCTTACAACGGGGTCAGGAGCATCATCTTGCTTGCACATGACCCATGGGACACCAGTGCCTAGACCCACAGCCATTTGAGCAGCCCATTTCGTATAGGCTCGAGCAGGTGCACCAAGTTCATATTCCATCGGTCCATATTCGTTTTCAATCTGTCACATAAAAAGTTTGCTTCATTTATAGTGAGCATTATTATTATTATTATTATTATTATTATTATTATATATAAATCTAGTAACAAGGGGTGAAATGAGTAGCTTTAACTACCTGAGATAAAATAATTGGACCACCTTGAGTCTCATATAATCCATTTGCTTTCATCATATTCACTATGTGCCTTGTGAACTTTTCCATAGCAGCCTATAGTCATATACTCATATGAATATCATTACATGCCAATCTCAACAAACCCATAAATACAAACATAAAAATGTTATAAAAAAAATATATAAATATTAAAGTTTTTTTATTTTATTTTATAAACATATTAAAGATTTAGAGGCAGACCTTAAAAGGACCATTATCTGTTCTGAAACTAATTCCTGGAACATATTTTAGCCAAACAGGAAACCCCCTGAAATTGAAATAACAGAAGATGTATAACTAATTTCTAACCATGTGTATATATCTGAAAATTTTATTTATATAAATGTAAGTATAAATATATACCCAAAGTTCCATTCAGCACAAGCATAAGGACCAATTCTGAGATGGGCATAGAGTCCAGCTTGCTTAATTAGCTTAATGAACTTCACTAAATCATACCTATCTTCAAAATAATACTGCCAAACAAAATAATATCTTAAAACTCTTGAAACTTAAAAAATACAACTTATAGATATATACACAGTTATATAGAGTAGTAAAAAGACACTTACTTGACCGGGTTGAGGTTCATGCCCATTCCAAAAAACATAAGTTTGAATAACATCCAACCCTCCTTCTTTTGCCTTCTGAATAAGATCTGGCCACATCTGACAACATAAAAAAAAAATATATACATATAATTTATGTGAAAAAAGTTCATTTAAAAAGGCAACAAAATAAAGAAAATAACCCAAAATAATGAGAAAGGTTATTAAAGGTAAAGAAAACAAGTGCATTACCTCAGGGGTGCTTCTTGGATAATGAATGGATCCAGAAATAAGAATTTTTCTTTGGCCATTAATGGAAATAGCTTTATGGTCATATGAAACAGACCCATTACATAAATAAACACAAAAACACAATATAACCACCAACATTAAATTAGACCTCAACATTTTAACAAACCCCAGATTCTTGAACACAGTATCTATCTGAAAGAAAAAACAGAGCAATATCCTCAGCTTTTTGTGTTTTTCTTTACACTTATAAGTTCACTTTATTTGTGTATCTTCAGTAAAAGAAAGATGCCCAAGAAGAACACAAGCATTCACTACAGGATTTGTGTGTTTGTTTGTATGTATGTATGTATAGAGTGTAGTTAAATAAATGAAAGATTCTAGTTCTAGTGAACTTTTGGTTTTAATATTTGTATTACTGTACAAGTTTTTTGAGGTAAAAACATAGAAAATAAACAGAGAAAAAAGGGTATTGGTTTGTGTGTGTGAATGTGTGAATGTTTGAAATTTTTTGAGTGCTTTGTAGCTGCATTTAAACAAGGAGGATTGGCTTTGTCTGCAATAGTAAAAGGGTCCTACTTTTTGGTCTCATTACATATAAAATCATTTAAAATAGTGTATACACAAGAAAGTTATTTTAGGCTTTCCTAAAGATGATTTATTATTTAAAATAGTGTATACACAAGAAAGTTATTTTAGGCTTTCCTAAAGATGATTTATTGGGAAAGGGAATATTAGGCTGACATTTAAATTGGATAAAAAACTTTTTATATATATTTTTTTAAACCATAAAATCATGGGAACCAATCATTTATTCAAAATATTAAAATATTGGTATGTAAAAGGTTTTGCACCTAATTAGTGTGCATAACAACTCCATATTCACTTTTCTATATATATATATATATATGTATGAAAATGATTAATGTGACTAAATGATATGTCTAAACATAGACCTAAAAGAGAGATCATGTCATGTGGCAAGTTCAATGGTAGAGATAATGAAAGAGACCTAATGCAAAATATGTGTTATGTAGTGTATGGAGTAGGTCTTTCTTTAGTCATATGAATTATGTTACATATATCATTTCCCAATATATATATATATATGTGTGTGTGTGTGTGTGTGAGAAATGTTAGGTAAAGCATGCAGTATCTATCTTAGGTAAAGCAGATGGGGGATTATGTAACACCCCAATATTTTAAGGTAATAGAAAATTAACCTTTTTTGTAGTTTTGACATTTAATTAGTTTCCTGGTATTTTGTTTTGAGTTAAGAGGCTAATTTAGTTGGAACTTTAGTGGCTAGCGGGTATTAAACCCACTAAAAATTTTGTATGGGACGTGGCTTTCAAGTGATGAGCCAGGAAAACACTTTTGTGACTCATATTTTCCCACTTCAAGTTCACTTCTTTCCCAATTATCCCATTTGTCTCAAAATTCTTCCATTGTCCATGCAATTGAATCTTCATTCATAAATTAAAGAATTTCAATCCTACAACTATATCAACAATCATCTCCTATTGTGTTAGTATTTAAATTTGGGGCTTTCTTGGAGGTGGTGGTGACCGATTCTTTAAGGAAGAAAAAGGGGAAGAATTTCAATTTGAAAACCCTAATTCTTTGTTTCCCATTCTTGAGGTGTAGATTTCATAACCCTAGTTTGATTTGTTATTAAAATTAGGGTTCTTAGCCTTAGAGTTGGGGTTTTTGCTATTGGGGTATTCAAGTAAAACTCTAACTCAATGTGTATGATATATGGATTATTGATTGAAAGAATTTGTAGTTAGTGAGAATCCCCTATGGTAAGAATCTCATGGTGTTTGGCTAGTGTTTATAAAATAAAGCTTTATTTTGAGAAATTGAAGATTTGTTGGAAAGTGTTTAGTAGCCAAACACCATAATCTTAGAGTTGTTGAATGTAAGTAGTTGAGTCATGGAACTCATAGATGATATGTGATTACTCTTGTATAGGTGTTGAAGATTAAATTGTTGATCTTGTAGCCTTGTTGTGTCAACTAGCCAAGTTTAAGGTGAGTGTATATGCATATAATCATGTTCTTGTTACTAGAGGTCATAGGTGGGTAAATTCCTATGACCCATTTGATAGTTGTTTTGTTAGAACAAGTAGGTGGGTAAATTCCTACTAGTCAAGTTGTTTGTAAGAGCTAGTAGGTGGGTAAATTCCTACTAGCCAAACTTTCCATGGCCATGTTGAAAATGAATGTATGTTGTTTGAAATGTATGAAAAGGCTAGCTTGCTAGGCTTATATGGTGCTTGATGCACATAGTTGAAATGACATGATTATGATTATATGTGTATGCATTCACTAAGCGTTGCTTATGTTTTAGTTGTTTAACTCTCTTATAGGAGTTGGTAGTAACAAAGGTAAAGAAGTGATCGAGTGAAATTAGAATTTGGAAGCTCTTGCCTTTTGGAAGGTTGGCATTTTGGATAATTTGGGTAGATGATCCCTTTGGTACCCATTGGCTTTTGATATATGTTCTTTGGTCAAATCATTTTGGTAGAACTTCTGAAAAGTTGTAGTTGCATTGGAAACTTTAGTAAGGGTAGAATTTGTAACTAATTTGACAATTACCCAAGTAGGGTTATCGACCCGCTTGTGGAATTTTGTAGTCAAAAGTCTTGTAAAAAGGAATGATTTCAATGTATGGGTGATTTATATGCTCTAAAGGTCATGTTTTGGTATTCGAAAATGTTGAAGTTGAAATGGTGTTTTGGTTTAACAAAATGAGTCAAGTGCATGGAAAACCTGATTTTGAACAAAAGTTTGCTGCAGGTAGCTCAACTGCGCCGCAGTGGGAGCCTGTCCTAGCTCACTGCGCCGCAGTGAGCTTTTTGGGTAATTGTTGCCGAGGAAAACCACTGCGCCGCAGTGGGTGTGTGGTGCTCCACTACGTCGCAGTGGGAGGTTTTTCACTCGCAGATCAGAGATTTTCCACTGAGTCGCAGTGGAAGGTGTCCTAACCCCACTGAGTCGCAGTGGGAGTTTTTTCACTTGCAGATCAGAGATTTTCCACTTAGTCGTAGTGGGAGGTGTCCTAACCCCACTGAGTCGCAGTGGGAGGTTTTTCGCTTGCCGATCAGAGATTTCCCACTGAGTCGCAGTGGGAGGTGTCATAACCCCACTGAGTCTCAGTGGGTGTAAAAAATAAAAAAATTAAAAAAAAAAAAAATTATTCGATTTTGTTTAAAAAGGTTTGGGTTCTTACAGATTATGTAAAATTCAGGGAGACGATGTGTCGATGTATGTTTATCAAATACAAAAGTTTAATTTGTAACTTCTTTTAAATTGACAATACCTAAACTTATGTAAAGTCTTTTGTACAGATCATTTTTCCATATATATATATGAAAACTAAAGGGATTAGTATATTTTAGAATGTAAACAACTTTTCACGAATAGTTATAATGTGTATCAAACTTTAATCATGTGTATTGTATGTAATAAACTTTCGAATCTTGTGCATTCTATGTATCCGAGTATATGTGGCAACCATATAAGCTGTCACTTGTCAAGTTTTGATTGGTTAAATACATACAATGCACAGGATTTGAAAGTTCATTACATACAATACACAAAATTAAAGTTTGACACAAAATATAATAATTCGTGTAAAATTGTTTACATTATGGGATACTAATCCCAGAAGTAAAACTCAAATTTAAATATTACTGGTTGGAAATCTTTAGATGATTTGATTATTAAAATATATAGCTCTTCCAAAAATTAAAATATATGTAGGTATCTACTAAAATTAAATTATTTTCGAAGCGGTGTTTGAAAGTATAAAAAAACCCAAATTTAAATATAATTGTTAGATTAAAAGTTTATAAAACAATAACGATAAGTACCAGTTAGATTGCATAAATCAACTTAGTTTACACTGTGACCCCGTTTCGTTAATCTAGTAGTACCAAAAATGATTTTAGTGATGGCAATTTTGAAAAACAATATATTCAAATTAAATACCATGAGTTCGATATTATATTGACTATTTTTCTTTAACGTTACTTAATTTCAACATGTTTTTTTATATATCGAACTTCAATTTCAAAATAAACTTATTTTGAAAAAACTCAATCGATATTAGTACCAGTATTTTTCCCCATTGCAACGAATATTCTAAGTTTTAATGTTCATCAAATCATTAACTAATAGTCAAATGCCCAATTAACTAATTTAAATATATAATAAATGTCAATTTAATTGATACTCTACTCGTCAAAAACAACTCATAACGTTAAAGTATCATACAAATCTATAAAATATATCCAACCACTAAAAGAAAGCACCATATAATGTGGGCATTAGAAAAAATAATTAGTTTTTCATTCTTACATGAAAAAATAGACCCTATATCAGTTTTCGAATTTGAATTTGGATTTGGAATTTTGGATTTAGATTAAACAATTAAATTCTTTGTTAATTCTTAAAGATCCTAAATTTACGTAAATTCCAACACATATGATGATTACTTTATACCAATGTTTTTGCACGTAATGCATTCTAAAGTTGGTAAAACCGTAAAAGATTATCTCATTCTATTGAACTTTTTTAATGTACGATGTAAACTATGTATATTTTCATCAATTTTGACAGAAAACATATTGACACTTGGGTGATAGCATAACTATACTCTCGCAATTATAAAGTTATAGATCAATGCGCAAGTTATACTAGTTAAAATGTGAATTAAAATTTTAATTTACCTCCTTGGGAGAATGACGTCTCCTTCATATTGTTTATGGAATCGTAGAAGCAAACCACATGTTCGAAATGTTGACTATAAACTGAAACAACTTGAAATATGATAATAGTTACGGACTTTTGCGATCTACACTCATAACTAAGATTTGGTGGCCAATTCGCTATGCCCAAAAATCAACGATTTGCTGTCCAACTTTAAGTTTTCCTTAAAAGGTATGTTTGAGTAGCCTCTAAATGACTTACTCATTTACTCTTGAATTTCATTTGAGCAATGAAATTGGATATTGAAATTTTTAAGAGACGAACATTCAATTGTAACTATCTATCTTTAAAAAAAAATAATAATAAAAAAAACACATGTCCCATTCTTATCACACATATCCTCTTTTTATCGCCGTTTTGATGAGGACACCAAACCCATAACTTGCCCAAAACACAGGCCGTGTCAATGGTGTCCTCGAGAACGTGCCCAGAACACAATAAGAACACCACTATTGGGAGCTCCGTTAAGTGTTGTCTATCTATAAAACCTTATAAAAGGAGAACACACCCCCAAAAATCTCAATTAAACAATTGAACTATCTAAAATACCTCTCTATATTATTCATTAATTTAAAAATCTGCACTTAATATACTTATAATACCCTTAATTAAATAATTGCAACATAAATCTCTCAATCCTTAAAAAAACTACACTAACTCATTTAACATCAATTATTTTTACATTCAACACCCCCATAACCCGTCACCACCACCACTTGTCGCCAGTTGCCACCGCCACCTCGCACCATTACCACCATCGTCGCCTATTGCGCTGGTATATAAACATCTCCTGGGGTCCTATATAGCTAATCCTATAACTATAATAGTCTACTACAACCTCCTTGGTTTTCAAGCTAGCTCTAAATTTCGGTTCCGAATTTCACCAAAGGAATCCGTATCCTACTATAATACATAGATAGTACGTAAACCTACTTGAATTTGTAATTCCGACAGAAAGGAACCCCTCGATCTCTTTCGTGTCAAGATTGATATGCATGTTGACACTAATGTCTCATCAACAATGATCGTAGTGGAGTAAGATGCATGACATTCCTTACAAGAGGATGAGCTCAACGAATAGTTTAGTGAATATAACAATGTTTGTCTACGAAGCCAAGGTGTTGCGGCTAGAAGAAGATGCGGTGGAAAACAAAATGGGATATTCTAAATTAAGAACTAAAAAGCTAACTAACACAATTAGTTTAAAAAGGAAAAGAAAATGTGAACTACAACCTTAATAGTTGTCATTAACATGCATACAAAATTATACTTTTTATATAAAACGGCACAACTCAAACTTTATGATAAAAAAAATACAACTATATATATATTCACGTTAACGACAAGATATAGGGTTGTCATTAGCAAGACTCATAAAACAAATAAAGAAATAAGCGTCACGTTAACTCGAAAAGATTATTTTTACATGTTCAAGTATATATTACTTCACATACATTGTTATAAAATATTTGTAAGTGTACTAATTGTAAATTGTGGTGTGTATGAATAATTTTGTAGGCATAATATCATTTTCTTTAATAATGAGTGATTATCCGTATGCTATCTTTATTCATATATTACCAAACTGAAATTAAGATAATAATATCCAAAAGATGAGGGGTTTTAACAAAACAATGTCGTGAAACATGATTAAACGATTTCACATGATGAAACGCGTCGGTTCTTATTAAACTTCATCACTAGCTATGTCGAGGCAGTCGAGATATGATTTTAAGTGTATATAGTGGGCCGGGTTGGTTCATAGCTTCCTATTTCCTTAACTCTAATCATGATTAGTTATTTAATTATTCAATCATATCCGGTCGGGGGGTTAGTAATAGTATATACAAGTATTTAATTTTGCGCGTGAGACACTCACTATATCATATGTTATGATGTTGCTTTTGTTTTGTGCATTTACCAAATGCCAATTAACATCCTCATGTCACGGCTTAGGTTTTTGTGTCCATTTTTTTTTTTCCTTCTTCTTATTTGTGGGTTATTCTTTGATCAAGGAATAATAAAAGCTTCGATTTTACGGTATTTAAGTTATTTACAAAAGGTTTTGTAAGTAGATGAGGACATGAGAGGTGATTATAGAAATAGAGAATTTTAACTTACTGTATCTTAATCTTATCTTAATTTTAATATATATTATAAGACAATTGAACTAATGATTAATTAACCAATTACATCGTTCGATTTCATCAAATTGACTTTTGATGATGTCATCATTTAGATAAACTACAAATTAAAAATTATATAATCATTATCCAAATATGTTATTATATTGATATTTATATTAATTTGTAGAAAAAGTCTCATTAATTTATATTTTTTGTTTTCCATCAATAATTTACACTTTTTAGCCCTGAATACTTCATTTATATTTATTTTTAGCCATCAACTTGAGAGAATTTTTTAAAATTTACAATCATTTAATTAAACAAAAAAAATTTAACATATGAAATATTTTCTACAAAAAATAATTTGAAAACCTAATGACTTATTAACAAATATTAGAAGAGTCCTAATCGTTATCAAATAATATAAAAACAATCCTAATTGTTATCATATTATCATAGATCAAGTGATTGAAAATAAACATATGCGTGTTATGAACGTGCATCATGATTAAATACGTATACTTGAGTGTCAAGTACAATATCACAAATATGTTTATATTTTAATTCTTAATTATTTTTCTTATTAATATCACATCATGAGTATATCTGTTTCAAAATATTCTATAATAAATAAATTATTATATATAGCATGTGCTTTGTGGAATGAGTACGACAAACAATTCCATCAATATGTCTAGGCTAATAATGACAGTGAGAAACCTATGATTATTGTACTACAATTTATAAAATATAACACTTAAAACTGTGTTTTTTTTTTAAATTGTAAGTTTTTATGACTTAAATGTATGAATATCTAATACTGTTAATATCACAAATCTCGTGTCCAGTGTTGGACACGGGTCTAAAATCTAGTGATATAATTATTTGTTAATATTTATGGTGAAAAAAATTTAAATAAGAGGAAATTAATATTTAAAAACCTTATAATGGATTATTGATACTTGATAATAATAGTAATCGTATATGTTGTCGGATAGAATATCACCCTAGATGATAAAATTTGAAAAAAAAATGCAAATTGTTTTCAATTAATTAAATATTTTTGTATTAATTTGGCATTTTCCGTTAACGTTTACACAAAATACTCTCATGAATTTGGAGTACTCCTTATCACTTATCACATTTGACAAGGATTTTTTGTGTCTCTATCTATTAAATTTAAATAATATTCGTCTAGAAGTAATTAACTGATTAAAAAATAAATTAGATAACAAATGTTGATAAAATAAGAATCCGGTCATGCTGATTGATCGATGTCACTTCAAAGTATGATCATAATAAACTTAAACATGGATTATGTTCATATGACAACATATTTTCTTGATATTCCGTTGACATATAACTATGGTTTCAACTTTTTTAATTTTTTAATTTTTTGAACAGCAGAGACTATGGTTCAAAATGATGTTCGTTTTTCATTGAAAATATTATATATTTTTATAATATTTGGATTTTATTTTTTTATTTTTTTTATAAAATTAGTTTCGATTCAGACGTGCTAGATGTAATTTAACTAGCGATTTGTTGGACCTCCAATCCCCTCCTCATGGAAAATACTATGAGATGAGAAACCCAATACTTGAACCCGAGACCTTAGGTAAAACTCACTTCCGGGGACAACATAGTGGATTTAGAAGATACCCCTAGCCGATCCACTTAATTTGAATGCTAGTCTTGAAATCTAAACAATAAAATTACTACTCCTATATTATCTTTATAGCGTTACCATTTTTACATTTGTATTACCGATAAAATCTATATATGACTTATGAAATATTGTTATCTATAATACATAAAATAAAGTTTATCTTTTCTAAGCCATAAAACATGTTAAATTAATCATCTATCTACCAATCTCTATCTCTATCTCTATATATAATAAAGGAGAATTATCTTCTAAAGTTATTTTTAGAAAAAGTATTATGTGGCATGTCTATATTTATTTTCAAAATGTTTTTATTTTATTTATGATGTAATATTTAGTATTGAACATTTTTAAAGATAAATAACTCATTAAATACTTATTTTAAATTTCTAATTTTGATTGGAAATGTCTTATTATTTTTTATTAATGCAATAAGTATTTATAAATAAATATTATACGAGCATGGTACCCGCACAATGCGGCGACAGTAGTGGGAAAGACGATCTACTTAATTAGAGATTTTGGTTAGTTACGTAAAGAAAAATAAAAACAAAAAAGTCCAAGGGTGCAATTAAGGTATTTCAAAGATAGAAAATATTTAATGTGGAAGTGGGATTTGCTTTATTAGGGAGTAGAGATTAGTCAGTTTAATATCTCCAAACCAGGTTATAATGTATTAAATAACAAAAGTTACATATATTTTTCTTTACATTTTATTTCAATTTAAAATATTATTTAAAATGTCCGGGTTAAACCCGAGTTGATTAACTAGTAAACTAAAATAGGAGTGTAGCATCATTTAGTCGACATGTGGCATAATTCTTTAGGCGACACGTGTATTTTTTAAAAATATTTATTAATAAATCTTTTATTTGGAATTAGAAATGAAATTGGATTTGAATCGGAATATATATATATATATATATATATATATAAGGCAACAAATTAAATTAGCTACACATCATTAAGGTTTTTCAATATATCATTTTTGGGTTTTTTAATAGACATTGTTTATGACCAAATTGCCACATTCAAAGAGGTGATATACACTCTTAATTACATCTACATATTCGGTAACAATTTTTCTATATGCATGGTAAGTTATATGTATTTGTTATATCTTTCTTTATTGTTTCATTCTTATTCTTTATCTTATTTGTTATCTATCAATATACTAAAACAACATTACAATATTTTTGATACGATATATGGCGTTTTCTTTTGACGATACGTGTCTTTTATTAAATTATAAGTCAAGTTCATCATATTAAGTTCTTTTGAATTTTTAATCATATTATTACTTATACTTATCAACTAACCATATATAACTTTATGTAAAAATATAAGATTTTAATATTAATTGATACTAAAAAAGATAAAAATTGAATTTGGTTAGCATAAGAACTAAAGGCACGTTTGGTTCATGTAATGTTTTGGGAAGGAATGAAATTAAAAGAATTGGAATTTGAAGGAATGTAATTTGACGGAATGTTTTTGGTTTTTTAAAAATTCAAGTGATGAAATGAATGAAATTCCTTCCTCCATCCCCAAGGAATGGAGATTCCATCAAATGATGGAATGTTTACATTCCTATGGAACGAGATACCCTCTTCTTTGTGCAACCAAACGCACTAAGGAATGGAATTCAATTTCAATTCCATCAAATTATGTGAACCAAACGCGACCTAAGGGGGTGTTTGGTATGATGAAATGGAAAGGGGAGAAAGATAATGGGAAAAACTTCTCTTGTTTGTTTGCAATGGAAAAAGGGAATGAGAAAGGAGAAAGGGGAATCGATTCCATTATCTCCATTCTCTACAAATTGTAGAGAATGGAAAACATTTTTTTTAAAAGATGTTATATGTAATAAATATATTATTATTTAAAATTTTATTTTTTTTATATATCTATTCTCTGTGGGTACTAAACAACGAAATTCATTCTCTTTCCAAATACTCATTCTCTTTCTCATTATTTTCATTCTCTATTACATTTTCATTCTCTATGATTCCTTCCTACCAAACACCCCTTGAGGTTTAAGATATTTTAAAAAGATTTTTAGACATATAGATTAAGAGGATTAACCATTACCTTTTTGTCTAGAGATAATTTTATCAATATCGTATCATTATATTTTAATATTTATTTAATAAATTTACAATACAATAAAGTAAAAATCTCCATCCATCTATATATTTTCACATACAATCTATCTATATATATCTAGCTTTTATGATATTTTAATTATAAACTCATTGTTACAATGTATATATATATTAATGATACCGTATATTACTTATATTTCACGATCCATACATCGGGTATTAAAACTAGTATTTTTAATATATTAATTATTTATTAATCTACAAATATGCCGAAACGTGATTACAATTTGTAAAACGATACGCAACATGTTTTAGTATCAAAACTTTAGATTATGTGATATTATTACTAATATCAAAAATGATATTATATATTGATAAATATATTTACGATATATGTTTTTAACTATTAGGTTATTATTGCATATTGGTGTTCCCTTGGTGACTAAAAGGTCTCAGGTTTGAATCCATATACAGTCAACTTTAAGATATAAGTAGTTATTTTATCAGGGTTTGACTTGGATATACTCATGGTTAAGTCTAAAAGGGCAGAGTTTACCCTTATTAATCGTCGTGCTTTCGGACAGATTAGTAGAAGATTTTTCCTCATTGGGTATTTGAAATAGGCATTTTGACTTCGAGATTATTCTCTAACACGGACCCGGTTAAGACAACGTATGATAGACTTCTCGCTGTATAATCACGACACGGAGTTTCAAACAAAATTTACCCTTCAACAAAATAAAATAAAATAAAAAAATAGTAAAACTATAATACGTACATAGATGATGACCAAACCTATTACATCGTTTGGTTAAAAGTCATTGATGAAGACAAAAAGTGTACGTACGTAGTAAATTTATGAAAATATCAAAGTTGAGTGGAGATTGTGGGTCTACTTTGATTTTATTAACCTTTTACAGCTGCCACCATGACTTCCGTACAACTGTTCCGTTTATTTTAATGGAATCCATCATGTTAAATGCTATGAATTTGAAGTTTTACTTCTCCGCGGCTTATCATTATTGATTACTGTACCAGAAGAGTGTTAGGGGGTGTTTGTACAAAATGGAAAGGGAGGAAAGGGAAAAGGAAAAATAAACACATCATATGTTTGGTTGTAATGAAGAATTAAAAATAGAATTGAGAAGTGGAAATTGATTTCATTTCATCCATTCTCTATAAATTGTAGATAATGGATGAGAATATAATTTTTTTTAATGATTTTATATGTATTAAATTTAATTATTATTTAAATTTTTTATTTTTTATATATTAATTATCTATTTGTACCAAACGACGGAATCTATTATCTTTTCAAATACTCATTCTCGTTCACACTATATTTCTTCTCTATTACATTTTCAATCTCTTTAATTCACTCCTACCAAACACCCCCTTAGGATGTTGGAATCATCACCACCCATTACTCACTCACCACTCACTTCCAACCAATCACATTATGCCACCTCAAATCCATCAATCACTCACCACTCACTACAATTTTAATTTTTATTTTTAAACTAAAATTTCCATTAAACATAAAACTATTAAATGACATTAAAAAAAAACATAAAAAAACATTACACAATTACTAAATAAAACATCAGATAATACTAAATAAAACATAATAAAACATTACATAATAAAATACGTAAACCTAACACTCGGAATAGTCCGAATCCACAGTACTATCACCGTCGTTGCGGTGAATGTAGCGGTAGGGCTCAGGAGACCCGACAGCGTCGCCAGGTTGAGGAGATACGTACTCCTTCCCCGGGTCATAGTAGTAAGCTACATCCTGACCACCACTGACACTGCATTGCCAGAACAACCTGTGGTCTAGCGTGGATGTCAAAGTCGTAGAGGCGGTGGTAAGCTGGAAAATAACTTGATCCAACCAATCCATCTTCTACCGAAGATACACGACATACTCACTTTCGTTGGGGATACGAACCCGATTGGGACCTTCAAGTCAGTCGATCTCAGCTTGGTAAGCGGACTTGTTGTCAGACACGCTCTGAATGACGTTGTTGACTACAGATCGGGGTCTGTCGTCGTTATTCATGTTTGTTTGCATCGTCATTTTAACATCCCACATAGTCATATTTTGATTGTTGTTTGCCATGTTTGAAGTTAAAAGTATGGATGAATGAATGGGTAAATGTGTAAAGATATGAATGTGTGAATATGAATGTGTATGTATGAATGAATGGGTAAAAGAGTGTTTAATTTGAAAAATGGGGATTATAAAAAAAAAGGAAAAAAAAGTAAATTTGAAACGGTCAAAAAGGGCTCCAACGATCACCTACGACTCAAGCTCCACGTGAGTGGAAGTTCCACCCGATTTTGACCACCCACGTGTGGACACCCATTGGCGGCGGTGTTCCATGTGTGGTTTCACCAACCACTCGCCCTTAATCCGGGTGATGCCAACGCCCATATATATTTTATTTCAATGAATCGAGTTTAAACGTCAACTAGCAACTTAGAGGAATTTTTTATTTGCTTTTTTTATTTAACGAGAAAAAAAAAATCATTGCAGGATATATAAGTACAAGATTATAAAAACAAATGGGCATAACCATTAATAAATGCCCTTATTATTACTCTGCTCAACATCTTATAAAAGCATTTTAAACTATGGTTGTTAATTGAACTTAATAATATTAATTAACTTGTTTAGCTTGTAAAAGTTAAGGGTGTTTGAACGAGCGAAATACTAATCTCACAACTTCAATTTAGTGATACTAATCAAGTAGCACCGAATATCGTCCGAGATGATGCGAATCAACTAAAATCGAAATTTCGTCTACTTTTTTGGGATTTATAAATTGCTATTGCAATTTACAATATTGGATATTAACTTAATAAAAAAAATCAAATTTCTTTTTAAGATGATCCCAACTCGCAACAAATTCAAAAGGTAGCTTACAAGTTACATCTATACACGTCAATTTAGCAACATCATTATCTCTTATCTCATCCATTATCCTTCTATTATTGTTTTTAACCAACATAACTTCGTTACAACATAAAAAGCAAAAAACTAATGAAAGCATAGATATAGATACGATATATATAGGTGGGTTTTCCCCCTATGTTTATAAAGTTCCACGAACTATATATGGTATAAAACTAGATTTTAAACCCGTATAAATATAGGAGAGTATATAAAAATTCCTGGGTGAACAAAACTTAAATAAGTTCTTGAGAAAGTCAAGCTATTAAAATAAAATTAAAATTTTATTAAATTTCATTGTGTTTACATTAACTTTCGTTTAAATTTAATCGATCAATTTTGCTATTATGATATATTAGCTATTATTTTATTTTATTAGGTATATATTAAATTAATATATTAAAATTATTGGTAAAAGAGTCTTAATTGGCGATAAACAAAAGTCATTTAAGGAACTTGAGAGCTGTGATTGATCGATAAGTTATTAAAACAACTGTCTTTTAATATATGAAAACAAGTAAAAGTCAAAATTGAAAGCAAAAAAATCATGTTGTGAAAATCAACTGTCGTGATTAGTCGATAAGTTATTAGAATAACTGTCTTTTATTAGTATATAAAAAACTTAAACAAGTTGATGACAAAGTCGAACAATTAGAAATTTCATTAAACTTTATTGTATTTATATTAAATCCATTTATATTTAATTGATCAATTTTGCATTTATAAGATAAAACGTACTATTATGATATATATGAGTTATTATTTTATTCTATTGAGTATACATAATAACTTTATTATATTAGAATTATTGGTTAAAAAGTCTAAATTGGGAAAACAAAAAAGTGTAATTTAAAGTCAAAATTAAAATCAAAAGTCATTTTAAGGAACTTGATAACACTGATTGGTCGTTAAGTTATTAGAACAACTTTCTTTTAATATATAAATAGATAATAAAAGTTAAAATTAAAAGCAAAAGTAAATTTGTGAAAATCGAGAGTTGTGATTAGTCGATAAGTTATTAACTATTGTAAATTTAGTATATAAATTTTTTTTAGAGAAAAATTGTGAAATGTTAATAGTCAATAAATGGTTAGGTACGAATAAACACATCAGAAAAAATAGATCATGCATAACATACAGTTAGTTAACATAAATAATAAACAGATATATTTGATTAACTCTAACAATTGTGGATTGAATTCAAGAACACTGATAAACTAAAACCAAGTATGGATATCTTTATATAGTATGTACACAAATAACCTCAAAAGCCAAAAGTCGTAACTTTGCTTTTTATAATTACGTTCGAATGGAGAAAAAAGAAAAACCAAAGTATTATTTTGGTTCCATTGTTTAGTCGACCTAGAATTCCAAAGCCAATCAATTTTGATTTCTATTACTAGTCTTAATACCCGTACAATGTACGGATTGACTATAATTATATAAATCCGTCACTTATTAATTATGATGATTTTGGTTTGTGAATTTTGAATATAGGATTGAAAACCTTTAATTGTATTTTGTTCGAAAGGCTAATATGCCTAATAATTTAACTCATACATAAAAACACATTAAAAATTGAATTGATGAATATACGTGATATTAGAGACTGTTTTTGTGTGTACATCTATTAGTAATAATGAGTTTTATGATATAAATTAGAAACATAGTTTGAATAGGATTCTTAATATAGATAGAATTATTATTTTTAAATATTATATTATACATATATTCGTATTAGATAAAGATTATTATCACTTATTTAAAAACTAACTAAATTTTATTTAATAAATTAAATGACACGTGTCGAGCAAGGATTACGCCACGTGTCGTATAAAGAAGTTTCTAATCTTGTTTTAGTATATTGGTAGATATTTAGTCGGCCAGGTGGTTTTAAAAAACATCAAGAGTTTGTATAAATTTTAGATTATTTTCTTAAAAGATACTCGTATTTAATTATTTAGAATAAGGGTTTAAATTGAAAATATTAAGATCTATAAAGATGACATCATCATTATTTAATTTGAATGAATTGAGAGTTATAATTGGTTAATAAGTTATTAGGTCAGTTGTCTTTTATTATATATAAAAATAAAAATAAAGATTGGATGATTAGTATATTTTAAAATTAATTTATATATGTCTTCAGCATGTATTATACGTTAGGGAATTGCTAGTAGGTGCCTGGGCGTTAGATGATTTGCATTAATTAACTTATAATTTATATATATATACACTTATACTATTTAATGAATTCAATTTAATCACTTGTACCAATTTTGCCCTTTCCCTACTATCTTACACATTAATACCGATTTCATCCATACGAGCATGGTACTCGCGCAATGCGGCGACGGTGGTGAGAAAGACGGTCTAGTGGTGTCGGTAATTGGTGGTGGTGACGGTGTCATAGTGGTGTAGGTTTATGTTATTGTGATAGTAGAAATTTTTAGAAGATAAGGGTTTAAAGTGTTAATTAGTAAAATAAAAGTTGAGAGTGTAAGTAGAGAATAAAAAAGGAAATGTCCAAGGGCAATTTTAGTATTTCAAAGACAGAAATTACTAAAAATAAAAAGGGGTGTTTTGCTTTATAAGGGAATAGTAATATGAATCTTTAATTTATAGAGGCTCTAAAATACAATATATTGAAAAATATATAAAATATATGTAATCTTTTATAACAATATTATACTACAAAATATAGATACTTTAAAATACAGTATACTTTTCATTTTTTAACTTATATGATGGAATATCCTTTTAATTATATTGATTTGTGGTTATCTTTTAGCAAGAAACATTGTCATTTGCATTTTATTCATT
This sequence comes from Erigeron canadensis, assembly GCF_010389155.1. NCBI lineage: Eukaryota > Viridiplantae > Streptophyta > Magnoliopsida > Asterales > Asteraceae > Erigeron > Erigeron canadensis. Next base: position 43,208,297 of record NC_057764.1, read on the forward strand.
AAAATTAGTATCTTCATATTTTATTTTATTTTAGAACAACGATATCCGGACTGGATATCGTGGACCTATCCATTCCCCTCCCCCTGCCAAGCCCCTAAGTAAATCCAACGCAACGCCTAGAATATAGGCTAGTTACAACGTCCGAAATGAGATATAGATATACAACAAATATCTATCATTTAATTTTGATGATTCCATACACTAAATGCATTTTTTGTTATCCCTCCCAAATTCATAGTTTTGTTCGGCTATAAAAATTGTGACATGTATTACTGGAGTTTCAAACACACCATTTTTTATGATTATTTGTCGGTTTTATTTTTGCAAAATATGAGTCAAAAAGTTAGTTTTGATTTAAATGAAATTCTTATAGAAGAAAATCTAGTTTTGATGAAATAACATTGTTTTTGATAAAGAGGAACAAAACTTGATAGAGATTTATAAACCTTTTGTTGGACAATGTTTTCCTAGTAAGGATGAGGCTTTCGCGTTCTATTCGATTTTGTAAAGGCGTTGGTCATAACTCCACTACATGTTCACAAAGAGGAGAAGTTGAAGGTAACAATGATGTCACTTTAAAGCGGGCAGCCAAGAAAAAAAATTATATTATAACGTGGTGATTTTATCCTATTTTCTCTATAAAATTGTAAGCAATTTAGTTTAAAAGTTAACGTCAAATAAAACTATTGCGTGTTTTTTTCTAGTGTTTCTTGTGCTAAATAGAAGATACGAATCATCATTTTATACATGTGCTCACTTAATGATTTTTTTCTTTTACTACTTATATTAATTTAAAATTTATTTAATCTGAAGAATTATTTAAAAATTACATACAAACGGACGAAATTGAGGCATGGTTATATAGGTGGATATCTTATATATTTTTCAATATATTGCATTTCACAGTCTCTCTAAATAAATTACAGATTCACACATGATGAAATCGGCTTAAATGTGTAATGTAATAAGGAAGGGCAAAATTGGTACAATCGATTACATTGAATTCATTAAATAGTAAAAGTCTATATAAATAGAAATTATAAGTTAATTAATATGAATAATCTAATGCCCCAAGGGCACCTACCAGCAATTTCATTTTTGTAATGGATCGATTGCTCCACCCTCTATCCATGGAAGGTAAAATAATTAGAGAATTGAATTTGTATTATATTGTACCATTTAGACGGCCGTCCAGCTACATTACTTTATCAAAGTAGGGTCGGGTCGAGGAGTTAAAGTCCATATATCAATGCTGTGGTCCAGCTGACCCGGTTGGTAACAACATACTGAAATAGCAAACACCACTTCCGTCAAACCAATCAGATAGTTTTGGTTTTGCGTTTAACAAATTCCTTAAATAAAAAGTTAAAAGAAGCACCCTATCTTTTATGAGTGTTGCCAAGACAAAGTTTGTATAGAGAATTTCGTAAAAAGTCACGGAGTAGAAAGCATTTTACTTGTTTTTAAAATTGAATATATAACTATTTAACTTAATATGAAGTATGAATTAAGAGATCACACTCCATTTTAAAATAAAACGTGGATTCGTACTCGTACAAATATATGTATGTCTTAAGGGTGAAGAAATAGATGCATCATGAGAGTTGATTAAAGACACATACTAACTTTTAATGTGGCTACAACGAGTTAGGTCATTGTTGACATGCCAAAATTCTCTTCACAAATCACAATCTTTTTTCCCCCCCTATATATATATATATATGAATATAAATATGAATATGAATAATAAAAGTATTGAACAAATATTTTTTTTCTTTTATAAAGAGAATAATACTAAGTCAGTTAAAAAGACCACCACTAGGCTTTTCTTACTAACATCGATTTGATTGGGTTAAATCCTAAATATGAAATGGGCTAAAACCCCAACCAACCATTATCTTCTTATTAATAGTCAACTGAACATTGATACGTGACGTGACACTATATATATTAGATGAAACCATATCAACACCGATAATTAAGGTCTCGTACTAAAACCTCACTAGTTTACGTTATTCTCAGTAAAAGAGGGGTGGGATTGCTACATATTAACAAACAATGGATTAGGATCACACATCATCAACAATGTGTCCATTGGACACATCACACATATGAGTACATTTACGACTATGACTACGACTAGGACTACGATAGGGATCATTGTAGTGTATGTAGTTTGTTTACTAGAAAACTTGTTAATCCTCACATTGATTATCATTATAATAATATATCACAATAAAATACAGAAGTTGCAAGAGAGTTGAGACAAGATTTAGAAAAATACTACTCGTATCTAGTTTGATTTGTTGTAGATGAGTTTGCCACTCGTTTGTAGAGTTTGGATAGGTATGGGTGTCCACATCCTTATTGTGTGATTCGCCGGGCCCTCTAAATTGGCCTCTAATTATCCAAGACAATAGTGTCTTGTAGTCTCGTGGGCCATATATTATAAACAAATTTACCATGAGGTATTGGGCCTTATTGCTTTATGGATGTTTTTGCATAAATTACACAAAAATACCTCTTTTGGAACCCAAAGGAAATGACAACTTGACATCTTATATAAATAATAATCACCTGGTTTTATGTAAAGCACAGGTACATAAATTGTTTGTATGACGAGAACATTTTCTTGTCTATGTTACTACTGCATGACCAATGTCTAGGAAATCGAGGCCTGACATGCCACATAAAAGCAGAGGTCATAATTTTGAATTTTATTTCAATATACCTTTAGCCATATTGTCACACGATTTGTCTATCTCAAGTTATACGTGTGACCGAACCCACAGGAACCGCCTTTTTTCTGTTTAAATAGTTGGGAAGAAAAATGCTATTAAGTGACATGATAACCGAAGGTTCTATAAATATACATGCTTCATAATCAATCTTTACTTATGATATATAGGAATAGGAATGTTGAACGTTGTTAATTAAGTTGGTTAAGGAGAGGGACCAAACCCATGTTCTTTAGGGTGTGCATGTCAAACAAGTCATAATCAATAATGCCACAATCAAGCTCAACCTACAAACCCCACCACACAAGAAATTTGGATCCTAACCTCTCCTACAAATCTGACATGTGAACCATTTTCTCTCTATGCATCTAAAAGTTCATATATACTAAACCAACTTATATGTATATTACATAACAATTATAAACTTTTCAAGCCTATTTCTTTTTGATAAGCCACGCCTGAATTTTGGTTATTGAAGTGAGCTCGTATTGAATCGACCAGAGCATACCTATCATCATCTTCATGTCTTACTGAATTTAATTCAGATTGAGAAAGTTAGTTGATGAGAAATACACGCTTTGATTAGTTGTTAGTTGTACTGATATATTAAAGCTGGAATCTTGATATTATGAATGATTAGGACAAAGCGTTAACTCATTGTTTTCCCCTTTGAAGTTTTTTTTTCTTGCTTACGTTTTCTTATACCTAATGCAATAATGCAAAAGAGGGAAATAAGATATTTTACATAAAGATTAAAAAAAAAGGAAAAATTCGATTTATAATTAAAAGAGAAGTGATATTCATACCACAAAAATTGACACTTTTAACACACAGTATAACTTTTAAAACACACTGGACAAGTCTTTGATGCTTATGTGTGGTTAATAAAGCAAGTTCATATATAATGTGTCATGTTTTAATTAACTTTACAACTAAATATAGTTTTTCAGTTCATTGTAACCATTATCCAAATTGTTTTGTGTCACGAGTATACGCAACTGTTTCTTTGTGATGGAAGATATCAAATGACCTAATTAGAAGGTAACTTCTTTATCTGTGTATCTTTTTTTTTTCTTAATAAAATCGCACTTTGCAGCTCAATTTTCTTTCTTTGATATTGCCATTTAAATTTTTTGTGACCCTCAGGAATTCGACTATAGGTCCGCCACCATAAGCCATGTATTTACAGTAATTTACAGTAATTTACCCTTAAGAGTATATTTACAGTAATTTACAGTAATTTACCCTTATGAGTATATTTTAAGACAGTCTCTATATTGAAGGAGCTTTACAGTGATTATATGGAAGATGCACTTTTGTTAAACTACATGGATTAGTTGATGATACATGTTGTTGGACATTTTATTAGAAAACCAATCGCTTTCATGCACGAGGTTGGAATGTAGGATTATACAGTCAGCGTATATAACAATGTATTAGTTATCCGGATGATAACCAAATTTAATAACATAAAGTGAACATTTTGGATTTTGTTTCGTTAAATAAGGCTGCTTTCATAAATGCATACAATATCCAAAATTGATACTTCAAATGCGTTGTTTTGATTGATGTTTATGTAAGACCAATAACTAAATTTTCTTTGCAAGTACGTGCACGTCTTGCCTATTAGCAGCCTGCATACGTGATCAACGCTTTAAACTGTTCAAATAATATTTTTTTTTGCGACAAACTATGTGTCCGTCTAATCCCAAAGTGACCACCCACTATGGGTCTGGAGTCGTCACAGGTGAACCTCCGTGGCGCCACAAGAAGATATATTACTCTTGGATTTGAAATTGGGATCTTCATGTATTTTCACCCATACAGACAAAGTTTTTACCACTAAACCACCACCATTGTGGTTAGTTTTTAAATAAATAAAAGAATTAATGTATACAATATAATGGGCATAACGTAAAGTATGTTGAGTGGCATAATTGGCCAATAAAAAATTTGTGTTCAATCGTTGGGTATGATATTACCCTGGGTCATGCTTGCTGATGGTTTCGAACTGAAGTGTATGCTTATACTCTTAAAGAATTTTAGATTGCCACTTCAAATACTATGTCAAGCATATTTTTGTTCAAATATTCTTTAGATAGATAAAAGGTTTAGCGTATACAACTTGGTCCCAATGTCCTAGTAATTACAATCATAAAACAAAACTGAACCACAGAGCTCCAGTAGCACCCAAAGTTTCTTAGCAAGCCTTTTGGGTTACAAAGCTTGTGCAATGTCGACAGCAATTGATATACGACTTATATTGTTATATGGTATATAAATTGTTTGGAAGTACACAAAACACCGTGCATATCATTAAATGGGATGCTTACCCATGGCTTAGAATGTATAGGACAATAGGGTGAGGGTGAAGATGAGATGAGGTCCTACTTCATCCATATAAGAACCTTAAATTTAATGTGGTGTTACTAAAATCAATTGCCTTATCTTCCTATCTTTATTCCATGCCTTTCTCTTTTTGCAACTAAAAGTTTTCAACATATTTATAAATTATCTGATACTTGGTGTTGCAACGAAACAGATATAAGATATAAGAGGATGGCACCTTTTCATGTTTCGTATTCTACATGTACTTTTGTCATATTCGTTTTATCCTTATCTTGTTTTCTCTCCTTCCTTCCAACCATAAACCAAAAAACAAAACAACATAACGAACCACAAATACATATGGTATGTATCATGTCGTATTTTGTGCATTAATGGTTTTGAAATCACACTAAACGCCGACAGAGAGTAAGTTTGCAAAATCTACAGGGTGCTTAACCATGGGTAAATCCAATTTGTACGAAACTCTTAGCCATTTTGTGGCATTCTACTATTAATCACAACAAATGTGATATAGCATACCTGAATATGTGCTAAAAAAACCCTGATTCGACTAGCTACATTAGTCTAGAGATGCCATAACATGATCATATCAGATGGAAGACAAGTAATAAAAGACTAGCCTAGAAATCCTAATGTTACAAGACATTAGACACTGCCATAGTCGAGGACATCAATAGAAACATTATTCTATCCATTCCTCTCTATGAAGGAATTAACTGTACCTACCATGGTTGGTTAGTCCTGTATTAGTAGTATAAGAATTCTTAACTTTTGGCTTAATGTACAAAAGTCATTTTAATCAATGATGTGACTTGTTCAATTATCAACTTGTCTAAAGAGAGAATGAGATTCAGTGTTCAATTTTGCAAGTTGCAGCCATCAAAGTTAAGAATCACATAACAATTAATATCTTATCACTTAAAAGATAAGTACAAAATTTGTAACTGATCAAATATTCTAATTCAAGATGTGAACAACATATTTCCCATTTCCGTAGCTAACACAAGACTATCTCATAATTCTATTACCAAATCCCAGTATACGATATTTTAATCCTTAATTATCAACACCAAAAGCTTATCCAATCTATAACAGAGTCTCCACATCAGCAGATTGATTCTAGCTTTTCTGTCCTCATCACATCAACTATTTTGATTAGCTACATGACACATCCAAGCATCAGTCTAACACAGTTAAGTGGCAACCAATCAGAATAACTAGAGGTAGCAAAATGGATGGGTAGGCCGCGCTGGGTAAAAGGTCAAATGGGTTTTTTTAGCAAGGGTTAGGTAAGGAAGGTTAATCCACTAAGACTTTATAACTCATCTTCTTTTAAGAGGTTTTATTCATTATAAGTATATTTTGGGGAAACTTTTGACCAACTTGACATTCTTTTCTAGCTAACTTTTATTTATTTAACCCATTTTGAAATAAAACATAGCACAAGTTAACCATAAGAAGATGACATAACACGGATCGACTATAATGAAGTATCCTAGACACATGGACAGGTAACATACTGAATTATAGTTAACTGAACTTACCGCTTGCTTCTTCAAATATCATTTGTGTGGAAACACCTGTTGAGAAGCCTAACTTTAGCATGATCTCCTCCAGACGTTTCACATTTGTAAGATATAAATAACCAACCTACATAACGGGTGGATAACAATTAGGTAATAGGTATAAATCGACGATACCAAATCTCTAGCACAAGGTCCAATAAGGTAACTCTTTATTACACAAATACGAATCTGGGCAACTGGGGTGAGATGATACTATAAATCCATGTGCAATAACTAACATTAAGTCTATTCGTTCAAAATATAATAATTATTAAAAATAAAAACAGAATACACGTTAATGTGAGATGGGTGATAATTTAGTTCAAGTGTCTGCACATTGAACTGCTGTTGATATTATGACACCCAACTCATGGATAGAGCATATATAAGAACTGACCAGCGTTTCCAAAGATGATGCTCTGTTGTAAACAGCTACACCAGCACGTTTTTTAGTCCGTGTTTTGGAGGAGGATAGATTTTTTCCCCACCGAAGAACATCCCTGTATAACATACTCTATCAAATACAAAAAAGAAAATTTGAACCTTTTCAATATAGAATGAATAATGACTCCAGATTGGATATCTGAAGTAGTCCAGAAGGCAATAATTACTCAAATTTTTAAGCAAAAACGATAAAGTGTTGAGGATAATTTCTCGTAATAGCTACTGGAAACAATATAACTCTTGATCACTGGATCAGTCACTCTGTTATGCAATGTGTACAACTTCACTTGATAAATGTTGTTTTCTCAATTCCTTATATTAAACCTACAGCGACAAAACATAGTGCGTCTGCATCATAAACCTAAGCATGACAAGACTAACCTTTCTTCGTCAGATAAAACTTTTTCGTTCATTAGCTTCTGGAGCATCGCATCCTGATATGCACAAATCAAAATTTTCAATTAATTTCATAAGATGAAAGCAACTATGTAATTTAGAAACCAATCTGCAAAGAGACGTGATCAATGTCGCTCAGAAAAGGGCCACTATAAGCCTTTGAGAGTCTTAAAAGATATTAAAAGATGTAAATGATTTCATATCATACTTGGGCTTCACATCGTACTACAGCCATCACACGATCATTATATTCTTCAATATTCAGCGGTGGAAACAGGAAATGTCTGCGGGCGTATAGCTGTGTTCATATACAAAAATAAATAAATAATAAGAAACCTTTAATTGGTTTATAGAGATATATCAAAGTAAACAACTACAAAAAAAATATTTTCAGCAATTGCAACTGACTATCCAAACTCCGAAGTAGTCCAAATGAGTATACAATATCAACTTAAAATTAGGAAAATTCTAATTAGGAGTTTTTCTCTCATTTTATTCTTGCTTACTCTTTTCTTACTTCTCTTATTTTACATGCATATTCAATTTTTTCATAATTACCTATTAGTTTAATTCCTATAAATAACCTTTCCTGAAAGACAATGAGAGTCAAGCCGCATACGTAATGCCAAACAGCAATTTGAATATTTGAAAAGGACACACAAAGCTCTATGGGCGGTATAAGGTTCTATGAAATATAACATCTTTAACTTTTGGGTGTTTTAAAGAAAAAAATGTAACAAAGTAATTTTTAACTTGTCCCAAATGAGATGACGTACTAATTTTTGTGCCACATGAACATTAAAATATGGCTTTGATAAAGTTTATGATCCAATCAAGATACAGAATAATGAAGAACGATGTTAATAATTATATAACTTAAATTATACGCCAATTATTTCATCTAGAGCCACAATCCAATAAAAATCAATTAATTCTTTATCCACTACTGCAGAGATTGGATTATCTTCTTCCTAGTAAGTATTTAATGAAAATTAACATGATATATTCTTTCTTTTTTTGAAGGCTAATATATTGAGCATAATATATTCTTCTGTGATGCAGATGCAGCAGATATGAATTTTCCTTTCAATAGAGGCCATGCAGTGATTTGTGTGATAAGTGTTTGCTTTCAAACGACTTGATTATTTGATTGGTGTATATGAACTCTACTTGGTATGCTACAGTTCAGCAGGATTTCATATAAAATAATAATATACAAACTTACAAAGCAAGCATCCAGAGAAAGCGTTAAGACCTGATGATCGTATGATAAAAGTCATCAATAGAATTATCCTAAATAAAATCCGAAATAAACTTCCTCAGTTGAGTCGGTTCTACAAAAAAAAAGTCACCAAGAATACATTGTCTCCAATAGATAGGATTTATATTTACCGCAAAATGTAAGCTGATAAGTTAGTGGTTGCAAACATTGAATCAGGTTACAAATTTATTCTAGTTCTGAAACAAGGTTACCACCTTACCTAGAAGAATATAAACTAAGGGATTTTCTGGGTGCGTACTTTAATTAATCAGCTTTATGATAGATACAAAAAACAAGTATCAAAAGACAGGAGCGAAACAATTAACATACTCTGCAATGATGATAGCTGACTGGTCAACACCCCCCACCTCAAAAACAGAATTGGATGCACTTTTTCACTTAACAGCCCACTAAGGAGAAGTCTGCCCAATTGGGAACAGTGACCAACTGACCATACTTGCAAAGTTCTCTCATTCAGAACACAACTGAGCTACACACCTGAGGCTGGCTGTTGGCCTCAATGTTGCAGCCTGCAGGAACTGAACATGGGTCCCCACTAGAGATTCCCATGTCCCAACCATGAGGCTGCCACATTTGGGGTTCATAGATTGTTTCCTTATATAGTACTCTAAAAGATGATTATTACGACTTCAAGCTGTTGGTGTGTAACAAGGGTTAAAAGATCAATGAACAGACACCTCTTGGAGTCGTGGTATCACTTTCAAAATACAATAATTCAACCCTATATGTCTGGTTTAAATGACATTTGCTTTGGGATAATACTTCAGAGTAATGTTCTTGATTTTGGCAGAACTCCAACACCATGTTTTATTCATTTTTTCACAGTTAATTATCTAATCCTGATTATTCAATTTTGCATAAATCATTTTATAATCATACATCCAATTTCCCCTAACCTCGTGCAAGATAAACAAAGCACAAAAATTCATCATATTGTAACGCAAGCATGCTTTCATTTTGCCACATGAATATAACAAACCTCATATATGCAATCTCCAATGTACGCCAACGAAGCAGCATTGTACAATGAGCGAGGTTTCTCTACTTTTGGTGCACTTGGCATCCACGTATCTAATCCCATATACTTTTCTTCCATAGCCACTGCTGCAATTCACAATTTCAATAAGAACATTTCTTTGACAAAATGCCACACTGCTAAATGTCTCAAAAATACACACATCTATATAACTCACAACTAAAGCTCTAAACTTTCATCAAAATAAACACATTTAGCAGACACCCAGATATATAAAAGGAGCTAATTAACACCATAAAAAAAAAACCTATGTTTTTTTTCTATGCACACAAGGTGTTTGACGAAATGTCGCACTGAAAAACAAATGGTAAAAACTGATACCTTGACTTGGGGTTGGAGAATTGCGTCTAAGAAGGTTGGAAACAGATAACAAACTGCGGTCTGGTGAATTAGATTTAAGGGTTTGTTCAGTGACTAAAGTGGGCTTTTTGGGATAAGTTCGGTGTGGGTTGTATGAAGGAGTAAGTTGTGTATCCCATGAAGCTCTAACCTTAACTGAGAATGCATGGAGTGCTGTGGTTGTAGCTGCCATGGGTTTAGCCTGCTAGGATTTTCGGATTGGGGGTTTTGGTTTGTAGATTTTGTGTTGTGTTTTTATATCATGTCCCTTTTGTTTATATTTTTGTTGAGGTTGATCATTCTACTCGATTTAATTGTAATAATTAGACAAACAAATTAGGTTGATTAATCATTTTTCATATAATAACAATGAAGGAGTTGGATCAATTCGCTGCCATTGCTCTATTTTATTTAGATTAATTAATTAAAAGTTAAAAGAAATTGTTTTATTTTAGTATGAATAAAGTTGTTCAAATCTTCAACTTTTCATAAACCGACATGATATTAAGAACAAAAACCCATAAAAGATGACTTATAAATTATAGTGTTTTGAAAAATAGTAGAAAAAAAAATTAGAAATAAGAACCTTTTCTTATTTATTATTTTAATAATAAGAGTCAATGATAAGTTGTTATTAAATATATAACTATTTAACCGGAATATTCTTGTAACCGTTATAATTATGGTTCAAATGTGTGACATGTGGTAATCTTTTCATTACAATGCTAGACATTTGTTTTTACAAAAATAAATAAATGTACATATATATATTGTGATACATATTGTGATGTACAAAAATAAATAAATAAATTATGGTTATATCATTTAACCTGAACAAAAATAAAATTTATATGATACATATTGTGATGTACTTTAAACCTGCTCAAAAGATAACTTTTACGCTACTACAAAAGAATAAAATCAGGAAAGAGTTTTGAGAAAAAAGATGACTTCTTCTTTTTAATTTATAAATAATTTTAAGAATACCAAAATAATAATCAACGTTCATCATAAGATGAATCATTAGATAAGCAAATATAAAAAAAAATCTCATCTTAAGGAATATGAAAAGATCACTACCAAATGATGGTAAACTAATAATAGAAAAAATCTTAAAATAATAATAAGAAATATTTTATTCCTTTAACACACCATATTGAGCATAAAATAGTTTTGATATTGACTTTGATTTTTTGCTTATTAGTGATCGTTATGTTATTCAACTTTGTTTTATCATTATATTTAAACAAGATAATTAATTGCACATATTTATACAGTTATATCATAGTTGAGATTGATATTTTTTACCATTGTAAACAACTTTACTAATAAAGTTAAGGATTTTAACTTTTGAATAAAAATCAATTATCAAAATCAATAAATCATTTTTGAATCGTGAGCCTTGATTTTGATGTAAAAATTCAAAACTTTTTAACTTTACTACTAAAATTAGTTTTAACGAGCATGGTACCCGCACAATGCGACGGCAGTGGTGGGGAAGACGGTCTAGTGGTGTCGGTGATGGTACTATTCGTGGTGATGACGGTGTCAAGTGGTGTAGGTTGATGTAATTGTGATAGTGAAAATTTTTAGAAGATAAGGGCTTCAAATGTTAATTATTAAAATAAAGGTCTAGAGTGTAAATCAATTTATTAAGAATTAAACATAAAAAGTCAAGAATAATTCTGGTAATTCAAAAATAAAATTACCTAAAATAGAAATAAGGCTTTTTCTTAATAAAGGAATATAGATTTTAGAGTCTCTTTGAGGACTAGTGATCAGCACTAGATCATTTGTAAAACTACATTCAAAGTATTCAAACAAAAATGAAATAGGCCCGCGATCAGCAAAGCCTGGCCCAATTCGTATGAAGCTCTAAAACACTTTAACTCACCATCTTCATCTTGCTTTACTTGAGCAAAGGGCAAAAAAAAAAAAAAAGGCTCACTCAAAATCAACAGTGACTCACTCATACGAGATCAATCAAAAAGTCAGAAATGAGTAACGAAGCTCCCAAACTCTACATTCACAAACCTAAAAAATGTATTATTATTATTATTATTATTATTATTATTATTATTATTATTATTATTATTATTATTATTATTATTATTATTATTATTATTATTATTATTATATTATTTTTCTGCATATTTTATTTACGTTTGTTACTTAGATTTTGATTTTACTTATTTCATTAGTAATCAATAACCTATATGTGTGAAAACAGCGAAACTGAAGAAACATCATCAAATGCAACCATCGCCGGCGACGGCGGGTTCTTCGGCTGCCGCTGCACCGCCGCGGCCACCAATCGTTCCTCCGGCGCCACCAATCGTTCCTCCGGCGCCACCAATCGTTCCTCCGGCGCCACCGACCATTTCTCCAGCGCCACCGAAAGAGTCGTTTGCACGCCGTTACAAGTTCATGTGGCCTCTTCTCCTTGCCGTTAATTTCTCTATTGGAGGTATGAAAAATTTATGTTTATATATATATATGTGTGTGTGTGTGTGTGTGTATGTATGTATATGTATACATTTTGCTCAAATGACTAGAAATATAAGGGCGCGTTTAGTTGTAGAAAATGTTTTCTAGTTTTCCATTTTTAGTTTTCTAGAAAATAAAAGGGGTTTTTGTTTTCTTAGAAACAAATAAAAATTTTGAAAATGCGTTCTAATTAGAAAACTAGAAAACATGTTGAGTTGTGAGGGGAAGGGGGTGAAATGAATTGGAAAATGAAAATGGAAAATAGAAAACAAGAAAAAGGTGTTTTCAAGTTTTCTATGGAAAAATAGAAAACCTTGTTTTTTGTTTTCTTAGAAAACTATGATTAGAACGCGTTTTCTGTTTTCCATGTTTTCTTGGAAAACAAAAATGGAAAACAAAGGGTGTTTTCAATAACCAAACGCCCCCTAAATTCTTAGAATCATTATTAATACGAATCAAGGCCTAGACTTTAGATCAAATTGAATATTTTTGTCATACTTAAGTACAAAATGTTGAGTTGTAGCTCGAGTGATAAATTTGGTTTTTTGTTTCGGACTTGAAATGAACTGAATCAACACGGTTCGTGTTCGTTCATTTGTATTTAGCTGATAGAAAGAAACACTATATACTCTTAAAAGAACGTATTCCTTGTGAAGAAAAAAACGAACAGGAATGAAGTTTTATTAGTTAAGAGAATAAGCGTGTTCATGCTCATTCATTTGAAAACTATAGAAATACCATGAAGGATATATAGAAGTATGGGTTGTAATCATTTGAAAACTAGAAAAATGGTGAAAACTAGACTACAACTCTCCACCATCCATTTCTAAGATCTAGATCCACTTTCTCTCCCCTCCATTCCCTTTTTAATCTTGTTTTTCATTTCCTCCGCCACCATCCTCCGTCTGCGGTTATCTTTTTCCGATAAGCCGCCGCCACCGCCGTCTCTTTTTCCGGTAGATACGGTACGGGCGTTGCCCTTATCCAATCTAAAGGGGTTGTCACCGGACGCATATGAGAATGGTATGGATTTGAATATTTGATGAGTGACGATTCAAGAGATGGTGGTGGTTGGATACGCTATGGGCACCGCCCTTGCCGTTGCCGGCGCTTGCGCCATCACTAGAAGAGAAGAGAGAGATAGACAGATCGAGCAATGGTAGTGTTTGTGTGTTACTGGCAATGGTCGGAGATTATGGTGGTGGTGGTGGTCATCGGAGGAGGAGGAGGAGGGAGAGAGCGACTGGTGGTAAGAGATAATGTTAGTGGTGGTGGTGGTGGTCGGAGAGGAGCAGTAGCAGGAGAGAGATAGAGGAGAGAAGTTTTATCTGGGCCGTAGATCAACACTTTTGGGTGGTCAGGATCTATTTTTTCAGTTTTCACAAAAAAAAAAACAGTTTCCAAATGAACTATTTACATAAAAGTATGCATAACATGATACACAAAATGAACTTTAAGAAATGTATGAAAGAACAGATGGAAAGTATTGTTTATGTTTGTTTGTTTATTAAACGAATGACCATGAATCAACTTTCTGCTGACAGGTAATGAACAATCACCCCTGTTTTTTTTTTTTTTTAATTTATTTAATTTTGTTTGTTAAGAAAGAGTGTTGACAAAATAACAACATGCTTACACAGTTACACATTTGTATTGTAAGAGGCATTTCTGGTTACCACTGAGGTACTGAACGAAATGTAAAGAACATGTATGTCAAACCATATATGGACAACATGGTCTGTACTTGTTTATTTCAGTTTGTGTGCTTACCTCAAAAAGCAGTTTATTACTTTTTTTTTACTTAATAAACAGCTAGTGCAGTACAAGCGATGATTGTGAATTTATCATTAGCTGTTACAAGCATGCCATATCAAACCCATAATTAATGAACTTAAATCAACTTGGAAGATGATGACTTTGATAAGAAATCTAGGATCAGTCATCAGGTCATATGTATATACATAATGAGGTCTTTGGCGTTTTTCATTATGATTGGTCCTTATGATGGCAAATTGAATTTCTGAGCACCTAATTTAATTCAATTAGATAGCGTAGAGTATGACAGAGAGCATATTGCCAAGTTATAATGTACATACACGCAGGTACACATATTGGCTAATATATAACTTTTCTGTATCACGGTATAAGAAGCCCATTCCAGTAGGTAGCTCTTTTTGTTCAAATGAGCTAATAGATGCGTACGAAATTATGTTAAGAGCTAAATAATACGTTGTCTGTCATTCGTTTCCCTTGGACTTGTCACTTACTAAGACGGTATAATCTGAGCCAACCACAGGTTCACAATTTCCATTTTACTCTCATGTGCTAACAAGCAAACACAGACTTTCTATATCGTTAAAGCAGGGCCAGAAAATGCCGACTTTGGTTATATATATGGTCACTTTGCTCTGTAAATGCCATAGGAATCTCATAGAATATCAAGTTTTGTATATGGTTCTGTGAATTTATTTAGGTCGACTTTGCTTGAGTCAAAATGTATAGGGCTTTTTGTTTGGTTAAAGGTTAGCAGTCTATGAGGTGTGTTCATCAATGAAGAAAGCTTTGCTTTGACTATGTACAAAATCTTTTTTATGTTATCAATTAAATGCCTCAACTTGATTAAAAAAAAAAGGTATGGCCAAAAATTCAATACATATGCTCGAAATGGATTAATAGATGTTATTTTGTCTCTGATGGGTCAAATGTAAATTCTTGGCTAGATATAACACCGGGCAATGGATAAAAACTCAGTTCAAGGTGTATCCCAATGCCTATTACCTCATAAATTGTTACTAGTATATCTTAAGGAGCTAGATTGCTATCTCCTAATGGTGCACTACTGAAAGACCTTTAGTTGTGAATCAATTGTTGAGGAAGAGGCTCAGATGTAAAAAAGGATCTAACCGATTTTGAGGATTTCAGATGTTAAAACTTTTGAGTTTTCAATTTTTTGATAAAAAATAAAGTATATGTCTGCAAACTTCCTACCGAACTAGAGATACGAGGATCTTCAGAGTTTTTTAAGAACAACAACCAGGGCCTTGCTAATAAAACCATCAAATAAAAAAAATCTGGACAACAAACAGCCTACACAGCCCACATCAGGATACTGCTTGTATTGACCCGTTACCACTTACCAACCCACATATTTTTCCACCTCTAAAAGAAAGTGCAAATATTTGGTTTATTGCAGATTTATGATCACATTTTCATAGCTCCAGATATGTCTGGTTTAACTCTATACAGTACTGTAGTCCGTACTCTGTAGCGTCTGCGGTTTCTGAATGAACTTTCTTACTGGAAGTCTTTAAATAATTTAAGTTGGCATAATGATAATTGATGTGACGTGGTGCTTGTTTTGATCCATCCATAGTGCCTATTCTTTCTGAATGAACTTTCTTACTAGAATTATTGTTTGTGCCGGTAGAATTTGTAAGTCCCAAATTGTTAAACATATTAACTTTTAATTCGAATCGCTTCAATTAGCATTTCTGTTTCTGCGTTGATGCATACGCACTTCCTTTCTTGATTATTCTCTATATTGTAGCTTACCTTTTCATGAGAACAAAGAATAAGGAGAATATGGAAGAAGTGGCAGCTGTTGCTTCTACTCCCACTTCTGCCATTTCAGCTGCTTCAGTTGCTGTTGTGGGACCTGTGAAACAACGTGCACCGATACCATTAGATCAACAACTTGAGCTTTTTAAGTGGATATTGGAAGAGAAAAGGAAAATTAAGCCAAAGGACCCCGGGGAGAAAAAGAAAATCGATGAAGAAAAAGCCATTTTGAAACAATTCATCCGAGCGAAACCAGTCTCATCTTTGTAATCATGGGTAGGTTCTGGCTCGTTTATGGTTAGTTGTACATTTAGTTTACCTTTTGATTTATGATGGGATGTTGGTATACTTGCATTGCTAGATTACCGGTTGGTTTTACTTGCCATGGGTTTTACACTTGTAGGGCATGCGATCTATGACCCTTCACAAGTAAATAATGATAACGACAAACAGATAGGGTCAATTTTGAACATGTATGCTTTAAGTTTGTATCAACATCATGGTTACAAGCAAGTCGAGCTTTTGTTGAGTTATTTGAGCTTGATTGATCTTAATTTATTTGTTCAATCTAGACGGCCCTGTATGGATACATATATTCAATTGCAGAAATGGAATTACTACTACACTTTGAGTCTTTCAGAAACCAACAAAGATTCATCTTGAAAGAAGATTAACAAACTTTGTAATTAACCCATAAAGTTGCATCTTTTTCTTCGAAATTTTTTGGATAACCGTTTGTATTGAAACACATGATAAATTGCAATTTGGATCCTGAAATTTAATTCTTCCATTTCACTTGTCATTTCTTAGTTCTATCCCTTCTTTTATTGCCCAAATGCTGAGAAACCAAATCATATCTTATCAGATTGTTGTCCATAAGAAAGATTATTTGTTCAAGTCAAACTGTATCAACCTCTTAAACTGAGCTTGAGTTAAGCTTGCTCAGAATATTATTGTTTCCTATTACTATGTTTTTAGATATATAAGCTCTAGAATTGATCTTGAATATGTCTTGAGCCGAGGTTGAACTTGCATCTGTTCTTGATAGTTTAAGCTGGTCATGTTGTGTAGAAACGCGACTTGTATACGAGACATCGTGGAAAGAACCATTCATGTATTGCATATGTGTGCAAGTGTCAGATAATTTGTATCGATTGTGTTTTTGCCTTTAAAAACTATCGTGTTTGAAACAGACCCTTGATTTATGCAAGATGGCCATACATATGTAATTATAATTATTCAAAATACATAACAACCATCTTCCAGCTACAACAATATTAAACTAAACTCTTGATAAAGTATAAAGTTACTTCCATTAAGCAAATCGGTAGCAAAATGGGATCTGGGTATCTCATATAGAGTGGTTACAAATAATATCAATCTCCAGTTAAGAAAAACAATAATATATAGGGGTTCTAGCCAAAAGTTAGTCAAACCTAAAAAGTACTCGTATAATACATCAAAAAAGTTAACATGAACATCATTCATTGCCAAGGATACTGATAGTTTAACAAGTTAAAGGTGTCCTTTGATTTGTCATATAGATTTGTCACCCCATTTTCATATAATCACTATTGCGCCAATTTGTCAACCTTATTTAATGACCACCTTTATATTTAAATTCCTATTAAGATGGGCACTTTGATCATTTTTAACACAGAAAATATAATCAACTCCAGTTGAGGCTAATCCCACATCTTCTTCGACAAGCTACAAAATCGATGCTTGATTGTTTATGACATGTGAAAAGTGCGCTAAGTTTTGCGGCTTAATTATTATATATATATATAGGGGACAATCAAATAGGAACAGTTTTAAAATAAGAATGGTGAAAACAATTTAAAATCATCATTTTGATGCATTAAAAGTCCATAAAACTGACATAGTGCATAACTAATTATCATTATTTAAGTGTTTAACAACACATTGATTCATTAAAATCGAAAAAATCACGTTTTTTGTTGGATGCATCATTTTGATGAATATGCATCCAAGATGGATGCACAAAACAAAAAACATGATTATTTCGATTTTGACGAATAAATGTATTTTTAAACATTTAAATAATGATAATTAGTTATGCAATATGTTAGTTTTATGGACTTTTAATGCATTAAAATGATGTTTTTAAGGTGTTCTCACCGTTCTGAGTGTTACCCTATATATATGCCATGGGTCACTACTACAAAACTGAAATTTTGGAACGTTTATTTGGAACGGTATAAATGAAAAATCGTTCCAATGTAAAAAGAAAATTTATTTGGAACGATGTTTAAACAAACCGTTACAAAATTTTACTTTAGGAACGAGTTTTATGTAAACCGTTACAAATAGAGTTACTTTGGTACGCGAAACTCCCTACAACCGTTCCAAAAGGATTTACAACTTTCTAGAATTCTAGCAACTAATTGAAATTTACGTCGTTTATCTTTTATTTTTAAAAACTTGATATTCATTAATATATTTTAAACACATAATCCACATAATTCAAAATTTTGTAGAAAGTTGTTTTCAATGTAATGAAAATCTTACCGGTAAGAAGTAAGATGCTCTAAGAAAATTTTATCTATAACATGTGGAACTTAAGACTTGTTTTCAATGTAACGAAAACATATTTCATTATTTCCGTGTAGTATTTGTACATATATCTTTTAGAATATGTTCTTTAATTAGGACTAAGATTGTGGACTCTAAATCTCATGATTATAATAGACTAAAAGACGTTCCAGATATACTTGTTAGTATCTACTATCCAGCTTTTGAGCTTTTGTGTGGTCTATAAAACAATGTATATATTATTATTTATCATCAATAAACATTGTCTTTGATATATTTGTGACAAGAAAAAAAGCAGTAAAAGGTCCGCCGAATGGCTGAAATATGCGTTGATGATAAATGATTAAATTACGTGGGTGATGATGAATAAAATGTGTTGCCATTTAACTTTCTATAAATTATTCATTCTTTTAGTTATTTTATATGATTTGATGAAGGAAAAATTATAATGAGACGGTCACATGATAGATTATAAAACCCCACCACCCATCATGTCTACGCGGGGACTTCTTCAACCTCTAAAAAAAAATTTATTTTACTTTTATATAATTTTTTGCTTAACTATTTATATCACTTTAATTGTGTTTTTTCGTAAAAGTATAATCTCTATTATATTATAAAGCATTTGCTTCTGTTAAATTTTTCAACTTCCAACTTTTCAACTTTTTAATCACTCATTTTCTCTCATTAAATTTTAACCACTTATTTTTTCTCCTCCTCCATAAATCATTTTATTTCTCTAATTCATTCAAAATCTTTTATCTCAAAAACCGTATATTGATAAATTATAAAAATTATATAGGTGTTCTTAAAATCTCATGCTCTTTTATTAGAGAGGTCATTCGATATACTTTCAACGAATTTTTAAATCCGAAGGCGTAACCTGTACGGCTAAGGCATTTGACTATCACACTCTATGACCTATCACCTCCTATGACTTATCACACTCTATGACCTATCATCTCCACAATCTCACCGCCGCAACGCCTGAATACTTTTTCTCGTAATAACATCAAATAAATAATAACAGGTTCAAGTGTCACTTCATAGAAAGTAATGAGTTTGAACATTACGACACATATGCCCTAACTATCTCATTATATTATCTTTCGTCGAAAGTGTCTCAATTTAACACAACGGTTCAAGAAAATAAAAATAGGTGTACGGTGTTTTTAGATTTTATGTTTGTAGAAGGTCAGAATTAGTACTGGTGGAGGTATGTAGTGATATAGGGTTGTCATGACATCTCCACGATATCTATAAAACTCCATATGTACTACTTTTTATATATACTTATCTAGTTTAAAAGGAGCTAGTAATCCAAACTGACGTAATTCATTATTGTAGTTTAATTTTACGCTTTATTAATATAATGAAAAATCCTAGTTATTAGCTTGACTTGAGGATTAATGGGTACCAAATAGTACATGAGATCATGAGGTTTCCGTCTAATTACTTTTTTTGAAAAATTCTATTGGAACAAGCACATTATAAGTGTTATTTTGAAACTTAAAAGAAATTTGAAATTGATTTTAATTTAACATTAATACGTGTTGGAGTTGAGTCAACAAATATTGTGTGGGAAAAAACATAACAATCGAATGAGTCATATTAAAATGGGTAGTACACATGCTCTCGATCGATCATAGGCTCATATTGATTAGAGCATGCTCTCGATCGATCGATCATATATAGGCCCATATTTCGGCATGCTCGCATAGAAGGACCATACTATTTTAGTCTATTTATTTGAAAAAATGTAGTATTCTAAAGACATGAATTCAAGCGTTTGACTTCCTCTTTTTGTTTGTTCTGTTGATTTGCACTTAAAAATCCTAAAGCTTCAAGCAATAATGTTTTAGATACCGGTAAATATAAGCACGATATTTTTATGGTATTTTCACTATTCAATACCACTAGTACTCTGGTATTCATGGTATTTTCCGGTATTACCGTTCTGGTACTTCTGACATTTTATTTTATTTTTTAAAATTTTTTTGAATTTACTTTTATGATACTATAATGTTATTTTTTGTTATTTGTAAACTTTAAAACTTATATTTTGTCATGAAATATCTATTTGGCTTTATTTTTTAGTGGATTATAATTGTACTTTAACTATTTTTGTTAACTTGTAACAAGTTTGTAGGACTTTTATTATAAAAAATAAATTAAATTAAAATAGTCGTACTGGCAGGTATTTACGATAATACTGATAATACCGGAAAAAAAATTATGACTAAAATACCGGTTTTAAAAACAATTGCTTAAAGAGTCGTTTGTGGATGGAACATAGCTAGCCATAAGTCCATGACCCTAATTCATACATACGAGTTTTAGGCTCTCCCTAAGTTTTTCCTTTCCTTTTCTTCTCACTCGTACTAGTACGTAGTTGATTAAATGATTGATTGTTGCTTGTAGCAAGTATGCTAACATGGCTAGAGTACTGGATCGAATAAATTGCTACTTCATTGTATATATGCATATCGGGCCTAGCTACACGATTGGGTGTACATGTTGAGAGAGATATACAAGGGAAAACAACTTTTGCAATGTACAAAGATTGATGTGGGTTTTTAAGTCGATCTGGAGAAACAATGTACATCTGAATGTACGTTCATAACAAAAAACAAAATTAAGTTAGATATAATCACATGTAACTGAAATTATGACATCTTTATGAACATTATCGATCATAGGTGTACTGGCCTAGCGTGTAGGTCTTAGAAATTTTTTTTTCTTTCGAGTTCCTTTTATAGTTAAACTAATTAAATTCATAATCTATCATGGCGACGTGGGTTTCTTCAGACCCTTTCAATGTAATATATATATAAAACCTTTCCTTATTTTATGACAAACAAGTTTTTATTTAAAATGTTAATTAAACACGATCAAGTAGTGTAATAATTGAACTGTACATCATTAATTGACATTGCTGAAAAGTTTGTTTAGTAAGTCAATAATTCGTTCATTAGAAAACATTGAATCTGTAGAAATATATAGATCAATTTGTGAAGTCAATTTTCCGCATATAATATATTTGTTAGATTTTACTCGCATGTACGTAATACATATATAAGGGGAAAAGTAGTGCAAAGAGGTGATCGAGTGATCTAGAGCATGCTATATTCACTGCTTGCGTGTAGTGACAAAGTTAGAATTTTAGATATTTGGGTGGCCGAATAGTTTACAAGATTTTCTTTTTTTGAACATTGAATATATAGTTTACAAGATAGTACAGGTGCATAGAATAGACCAATAACTTTAAATGAGTTATAGGTGACCATATAAGATCCCAAATATATGTTTAGTTGAGTGACCAAAATATGACCAATAAATTCTAAATTACACTAATTTATAAAAATAACAATATAGATATAGAGTTCAGGCAGTCAGGCTTTGCTCGTGTGTACAATCGAGTCTACGTATGTAAATTAACTTAAGATTAAGCAGTGTGGTGGCCGGACGGTGAATTAATTAATTAATATTCGATCTGGTGTTTAATCTTAGGTATTTAGGATAGTTTAAAAATAAGTTTAACATACTATACGTTATAAAAAAAAACATACTAGTAGTATTAATTTATCATTATCATTAATGATTGATAAATAAAAATATCTAAGTTGAAATCAAGGTATTATGTGAGGAGTCAGCAATTGTGTAGTACGCGTGCACACGTACGTGCATAAATTTTCATGCCACTTCCAATAATATTTAAACACCAACCATACATACATAACCATATTACTCTATTATTCAACCGGCCGGCCAAAAGAAAGAAACAAAATTACACAAAACCATTTCATTAATTAATTCATATATTTATATTATGGACTTCATTTTCAACTCCTCCTTCCTCCTATCAACCACCACCACCACGACGACAGTCTTCCTAATTATTTCTGGCCTGATACTCATCTTTTTGACCTTCATTTTCATCAACAACTGCCTGTTGTTATGGAAATCGTCGACGTCAACGATGACGGTAGTGGCTAAAAATGTAATTCACGGAACTATGGGATGGCCTTTCATTGGCGAAACCCTAGATTTCATATCATGTGGTTACACTGACCGTCCTCAATCGTTCATGGAAAAACGTCGTCTTTTGTAAGTCGATCATGCTACTTACATTTGGTTAAAATTCTTGAAGATCGATGTTCATATCTATTTATGTTTCATGCTTAATTTAATTATATATGTGTTATGAACTCTATAAGATCTTATCTTGAATCTCTTCAAACAATTTGTAACATTAATTTCTTCATAATTCATTAAAGATAATTACTAATTTGATAAGTTCAAAATTAAGGTTTATATATATGATGATTTGGCAATTGGCCGGCATGACATGCAATACAAAAACTATTATTAATACGGGAAGTGATATATAAATGTACTAACATTATTAGCCATCTATAACAAATGTACATGTTTTACATCACAATTTACAACTGCGTAAAACATTATATATGGACAACAAATAATTGTTGTAGCTATATCATTTCCCTATTAATATAGGGTAATGACGTCTTAATTTTGATTCATGCACGTTATTATGAAATTTTTTTTTTTTTTTTTTATGTTAATTAGGTATGGGAAGGTGTTCAAGTCTCATTTGTTTGGTAGCCCAACAATAGTATCAACCGATGCAGAAGTGAGTAGAATCGTCTTACAAAGCGATGCCAACAGTTTCGTCCCATCGTATCCGAAATCGTTAACAGAGTTGATGGGAGAATCGTCGATTTTGCTAATAAACGGAAGCTTTCACCGGAGAATTCATGGGCTTATCGGTGCCTTTTTCAAGTCTCCATATCTTAAAGCTCAAGTTACTTGTAATATGAGAAAGTTGCTACTTGAATCCATGGCTACTTGGAAAGAAGACTCTCCTATTTACATTCAAGATGAAACTAAACATGTATGTTTTCAATTGATCCCTTTAATTTCATTATTTCTTAATTAAATTTTGATTTCGTTATTAAAGACCTAGCTAATTAAGATAACACAATTTTTTTCCCACAAAAATCTTGCTTTTGTTTTCTTTTTCATATAAACAAGAGTTTGAAAGAATATATATGTACTCCTATATATACATACAGTAGTTGATGAATTTTAAGGATCGAGGAATATTTTGCCCACCTTTTATATATATATATATATTTCTTTTGTATATATATATATGGTCAACTGTACTGTATTTCTCCAGGAATACTAAATTAATTTACTGTAATAGATTAATATATATATATATATTGCTTGACAATTAAATAAACGTATAGTATCATCTTTAATTTCTTATCAACATTTTATAGTAGCTAGTAGCATATGATCATGATTCATGATGGCAATATTAACATACGTTACTTTATGAATCATCATTTTTTATAATAAATATATCTTTAATTAGTTTACTAGATGGTGTATATTTTGTATTATTCACCCGCCATTTACGTCTTTATGCATACATACAATTATATAACCACCTAACAAAAGTTTTTGCCAAACTTCTTCCATTTCTGTTTTATTTTATACATTAACTTTTTGCTTAATTAACAAATCATCCTGAAACACGTTATTTGACCATGTTTAATTACGTACTGTCATGATTAATGATCTTAATTTTTTCAAATAGTAAATTATGATATTATCATTGATGCTACCTTTTATTCAAAATTTTCACACTAGCTTGTTTGGATTCTAATTTGTCAATAGATATTTATCCAAACTTGCTTAAGTGAAAGTAGATAGATGCATCTACAAACTATGTTGCTTCTTAATTAAAGTTTTTCTATTTTTAACAATTTTATTTTCATTAATAATCTAACAAGTACGTTGCTAGAAAATAATAAGTACAAGTTACAATTACATAT
This sequence comes from Erigeron canadensis, assembly GCF_010389155.1. NCBI lineage: Eukaryota > Viridiplantae > Streptophyta > Magnoliopsida > Asterales > Asteraceae > Erigeron > Erigeron canadensis. The sequence continues at coordinate 43,232,914 of NC_057764.1, forward strand.
ATAATCAAAATCAAATCAAACTTTAAGCTAGTATAGTTAACACTTCAATGATTCAAAGTAATTAGTAAAAGAAAATCTGTATTGTTCTAGCTAGATTTAATTTAAGTTTTCCTCGCATACAAACAAACAGTTCCCCTAGCTAGTTTCTATGTATTGTAAACAAAAATTGATTGCTGTCAACTATTTTGGACATTTGTGAGAAGAAAAGACCAAATTGCAAAACCAAAAAGTAGTTTGTTTGGGAAAAGGTATTTAAGCTAGCTAGCTAGTAGCAAAAGAACAAGTTACAAAAGTAAATGTAACTTTTGATTTTTCTCAACACTTTACATAGTATAAAGCGATAACAACCCTATATAGCTTGTTATTGGTTACATAATTATTAAGTTGAATTATTTTGTCTGTAAATATCACCACCATATGGTCCATGTTATTAATCATATGCTCCCTAGCTCTTTTAGATGTCACTATATCCAATTACTACAGTTAACTTTTTATGATATAATATCATGTGTTAGTTCATATTTGAATAGTTATGCTCATTAATTACAAATGGCCGGAGTAACTTAATTAATTATATGGCTGATTTGATGTTCTTAATGACTTTTGATATATAAAATTTAGATTGCCTTTCAAGTACTTACCAAAGCTTTGATCGGTTTGGATCCGGGAGAGGCTGAGATGGAGTTTTTGATGATTCAGTTTCAAAAATTCATCGCGGGTCTTATGTCATTACCCATAAATCTACCAGGAACTCAACTTCATCGATCGTTACAAGCCAAGAAAGAAATGGTTAAACTAGTCCTAAAAGTTATAAGTGAAAGAAGGGTAAATAATGGTGATGACATTTCACATGATGAGGAAAATTCAAAGGATGTGGTTGATGTGTTGCTCAAGGATAAGAGTGAAAAGCTAACAGATGAGCTAATATCCGATAATATGATTGATTTGATGATTCCCGGAGAGGATTCTGTGCCGGTACTTATAACGTTAGCCATAAAATACTTATCGGATTGTCCCAAAGCTCTCAATCAACTTAAGGTATACATATATTTCCACATTTGCATCTTTAGTGTTATATCATGTCATGTTGTTGATAAATGTATATGATAAATGATACAAATTAATTAATTAAATTCATTGAGACAATGCTATGATCAATGATTAGAGCTTGTATTTGGTATCTAAGTAGTCCACTTTTAGGAGCTGTGATATGATGATTATTATTTATGGCCATATAGTTAGTTCTCTCTAATCATGATATACATCCCACTTTGATAACTTAATGATGATCATTAGGAGGAGAATTTGGAATTGAAAAGACGTAAAGAAGACCTCGGAGATCCATTGTGTTGGGATGATTACCTATCGTTGTTGCCATTTACACAAAGTGTAAGTTTTGCTCGATCGAGCTCCATAGCTAGCGTACTAATTAACAACTAATAATTAATGACAATTACTTGAATATTATTCAGGTGATTACAGAAACCCTAAGATTGGGTAACATAATAATGGGGGTGATTAGAAAGGCTATGAAGGATGTGGAGATCAAAGGGTACCACATACCAAAAGGATGGTGTGTGTTAACTCATTTTAGATCAGTCCACCTTGATGAAAATTACCACGAGTCGCCACACCAGTTCGACCCTTGGAGATGGCAGGTAATTAATTAGGCATTCCGTAATTAGTTTATTGATGATCAACGCCGTTAATAAGATATTATCACATGCATAAATCAAATTATTAGCGATAAGATCACACACCATTGACAAATTAAATTAAAGCCATTCTTTATATATAATATATCTTGTGTGGTATACTTGAACAGGATAGGGACATGAGCAATGGTAGTAGCGCTGGGTTCACACCTTTTGGGGGAGGGCTCAGGCTGTGTCCTGGCCTTGATCTGGCCAGGCTAGAAGCTTCCATATTCCTCCACCATTTTGTTACCAATTTCCGGTATATATATTATATTAGTTATCAAAATTTATATTTTTTCCCCCCAATAATATAATTAATAGATAGACCATAATGTAATATATATTGTTGGTGTCAAGTGACAATATATATTTTGCCTATATATGTGTATGTATTAACTACATAGTAACATATGCATGCATATATAAGAATTTATATTGAAATGTGTCATGTAGATATCATTGATATGAGGTGAGTATGAATTGGAAATATATGCAGGTGGGTAGCTGAGGAGGACACCATAATCAATTTCCCAACAGTTAGAATGAAAAACAGAATGCCAATCTGGGTCAAAAAAGAGATTTAAGAGGTGGGCCGGGTTATGTTTATGATTCAAGAATATACATTTATGGACCCCTTTTTGTCTAAAGCAAAAAGAAAAGATGGATGCTAGCTATGATGAACAACTTAACCACACGTGTGGGTACGTGGCCAAGATGATGCTGAAATTTTTGTCCCACATTCCACAAGTTGCACACATGCATAAGTTAAAAAGGACACAATTAATGGAAACAGGAACACCCTTTTATGTAAACTTGATGAGTGTTTACTAGTAATAATTTTGCATAGCTAGCTAGTTTTTCATTTCAAAGTTAATTAGGGATCAAAGCTAGCTATCTAGTAGTGCAAACTGTTCATTAATATCATATGTATATATATATGTATAAAGAAACGTAGTTAATTACTTTGGTATAAAGATTCATGTAGTCACATTGTGAGATGATTGACATCATTCGATATATGTGAGTGATATATGTCTATCTATATAACTAATAGAAGATACGATTGATCCTGTGTTACCCTTCTTTGCTCGTCACGTTTGATTTATCTAGTGTGTCAAATTTTATAAAACTTTGTATCTAGAAATATCTTAGGTTGTTATGACAAATGGAATAATAGATAAACAATCTAGCCATTTGGGCTAAAACATGTTTGATTTTTTTTCTTTCTTTATCTAATATTAGTATAAATGGTTGGTTTAAGAACACCAACGACCAACTTTTAGAGAAACCGCCAAGTCTATTTAGTTTAGCATAAAACAAAATATTTATTCAATATATGATTTTATTTTGGGTAATAAGTTCTATACAAAACCTTTTTTGTCATGCATACAAAATAATATATGCATTACAACAAATGTGTAATGTATATTTAGTAAAAAAAAATTGTGCAAGTATCTTGTATCTTTTATTTTATTTTGCTTGGTTATTCATGATTAGATAAGTATGTAGGTAAGCATACATAATCATCCGGTAGAACAATTTTAGGGCCCATTTAAAGGTGACTTATGTAATGGAATATTTCTTTTAATAACTGTTAAGATTAATGCATGATGAAGACTTTGATTTGGATTGATGGGGTTATGTGTCATGAACCTAAGATGTGCCCCTCCCCCTCCTTCCTTTCTAGTCGTTCCATCAACAAAACAAATGATGTTTTTCATGTGATAAAAGGAGAGTTTGTTACATGATAATAACGAGTAAAAAACAAGGTAAAAACGTTAATGGTTAAACATAAAAGTTTTAATAGAATGAACAAAATGAAAGTCTAACTAAAAATGTTACCACAAGTTATGATGTTTTTTTACCACCGGTATTTGTTAAGAACTATTGAATACATAAATGATTTGTTTATTAATTAATATAATATTAATACGTTTCGATTGGATTGAGTAGCATGATTGGATTAAGTAGTTAACATGTTTGTCTCTAAGAGTATAATTAATAACCAACTGGGTTGGATCAGTGGTTGAAGCTCATGCTTCTAGAAACAGAGGTCCTGGGTTCGATCCTCATGCCCAGCAAGGCTGGAGGTCCTTTTCTACCTATGGTAGAACCTGGAAGCAGCCTCTCTACCTTTGGTAGGGGTAAGACTGTCTACATATCAACCTCCCCCATACACCGTCGAAGACGGTATTGGGACCCAAAACCCGTGGAAGACGGCATTGGGGGTTACTTATTTTTTTTTCTCTAAGAGTATAATTAATTTTCAACCCATGCAAAGGCATGAGGTCTTTTTTTTATTATTTTTTTTTATCATTTCGATAGATGATATTGGGTGTGTTACATTTATCAATTGATATCAATATTTTAATGTTAATATATTAGACATTCAAAAAATAAGAAATAATGCAAATTATTTGTAAAAGAATATAGTTAATGAGGAATACGCGAGTTACTAAACTAGTTATTTGTAAAAGAATATAGTTGACGGGGAATATAAGCCCATACACTTTGTTAATGGGAAGTGGCAAAATAAAGTTTGGTTTTTCAGTCCATCTATACTCGTTTATAAAAATTATCACCCCCAATTTTAGAAAGTGTTACACAATAGTTACACACGAAAGTACGAAATTACTCTTTATAAACTCTCACTATGGAAATAGTTTTTATAAAATACCAAATTTTTCCTTAATGAATTAATTTATACTCTAAACTCTTATTTTAATAATCAACACTCCAAGTCCCTCTTATAAAATATTCCATTATCACCTTTACATCAAGTTATACCACTTAACACTGCCACCACCACCACCAATAGTACCGTCACGTCACCATTAGACCACCGTCTCCACCACCGCCGCTGCATTGCACGGGCATTATGCTCGTATTATTCAAAGAGATCCAACTCTTTAGCTCGGCATAAATGGGCAATTCGCGTGAACATTTTCTAATTTTTTCTTTAGCTACTTCCAAAATATTACCTAAAAAAATATACTCTAAGGATACCATTTTGTTTGATCCTTAAGCCATTCTTGGCAGTAGAAATACGTGACTTTCAAATTACATATTGAACTATATCATCAACACATTACTATTAGAGTTTACAATTTCTGACACGGATCTGTTAGCACGATACGACACGACCTGGTTTTTTCGTGTTTCGTGTCTTAATAGGTCCGAACCTGTTAAGACACGAATAGTTATCGTGTCTTAATAGGTCCGGACCCAGTGGCGAAGCTATAAATTTTTGAGTGGGGGGTTGGGATTTAAATTTTTTTTTCCTAACGCTATTTTTCAGGTAATATGTTTGGGACAGTGATTCGATTCGGGTCGGGTAAAAAATTAGATACTATTATTATAAAAAAAGTTTCAATCACGACAAAACTAATTATTTGTCCAAGACAAGTAAACATTAAAAAGGAGACAAACGGTTGGTATCTAGTTCGATTCACTGAAGAAATTAGAGTTCAGTCTTTCGACCTTTAAGAACCTTGAATTCAGTGGGCTAAGTTTTTAATTAAGCAATGAGTTTTAGTTTTGGCTAAGTAATTTTGTTAGCTTATGTAAAATGTAATGGATTAATTTTATTGCTTAGTATATATAAAAAAATTCACATTTAAGATGGGGGGTCGAAACCAAATATATCAAAATTTTTCTACACGAAAACAATATACCCCCTACATCGCAAAAAAAAAATCGATATGTAGCTATGCCCTTGTCCGGACCTGTTAAGACACGATATGACACAATAAGACACGATAAGACAAGTAGTATATATATATGGACATATTAAAGACATGTTAAAGACCTGTTAAAGACACGTTAAAGACCTGTTAAAGACACGTTAAGAACACATTAAGACACGATAAGATACATTATCAGGTCCCTTAACAGGTCCCTTATCGTGTAACTTTTAACAAGTCTTTTAACAGGTCCTTTATCGTGTAACCTGTTAAAAATCGTGTCATGTTCGTATTTGGAAAAATTGACACGATTAGCTATCGTGTCGTGTTTGCGTTTAACCCTATCGTATTCGTGTTTTATCGTATCGTGTCGGACACAATATGCCAGCTCTAATTACCATCCACAATATCTATATTCGGTCGACAGACGATTAATAACCCAAGGTATAAAACAATATGCTATTTAGACAAGATAACATTAACACACGATTCGAGCCTAATTGTTAAAAGAAGAAGTATAGCACTATAGTATGTAAGAGAATTATAAATGGAGTTAAAATTTATCTTGTTAAAATAGTAAACATAATTATTTATCCATTTAAAGAATTAATTAAACTGAATTGTGAATTTTTATTATTAGTAAAGTCTTTGACCTTGGGAGAATTTATCTGGGCTTGAGTCTCACTTTTTACATTTGTAAGGATGAATTAATAGGGTTTTTTTGAAAGTCTTAGTTTTCAGGCATAAGTGTAAATTAGAAATAAAATTAAATAAAATGGCGTTAAAAAAGATATTTTTATTGAAGGTCATTAACATTTTCATTTTTGTTATCGTGATCATCAGTTTAGATTTCATTCTTCAATCCATACCGCACTTTTGATATTGATAAACACCAAGCTTTTGTTTATCCTGTTTATGACACTAAGCTTCTCACTAATTATCAACTTTAGTCCTACAAGTCACTACACCACGATAAGTACAAGACATTACATGTTCCATAAGATTGATCTATTTAACATCAACCCCAATCTAATTTTGGTTAAGTTTGTTTCAAAATGATTAATGTTGAACAATTAAGTAAATGATTGATTTTGCTATTGTATAGTTACAAATCCAGCTTAATCTAATCAAAAATTAATTTATTAAATCATCTCAATATGTCTCAGCTAATAATGACAATGACGAATCTATAATTATTGTACTACAACTTGCAAAGTATAACAATTATAACGTATATCTTCAAAAATATTAACTTATATGACTTAAATGTATAAAGATCTAATATTGATAATATCATAAACCCGTGTCAGTGTTGGACACGGATATAAAATCTAGTATGAACATATACCAAAATTTCTTCTATACTAGTTTTGAAAATATCAATTTAAGTTGGTAGTTACAAATTATTTTAAAACCATGTAAAAAATATGTATGATTAATTAAAAAGGTCCGGATATAGCCCAAACATGTAAACCCAAACTTCTCACTAACATGATCCTCAGCAGCCCAATAACCAAACGACCTCATACAAAATTACAAATTTAATTCAACAAATAAATATATACAAAAACTCCCTTTTTTTTCATCCAACAAATTTGATTGAGCCAGATTATTATAATTATAATTATAATTGTAATATCTTATAATTATAACGACGTATAACAATTTTACAAAGTTAATTCAGTTTTTCTCCATATAATTAAGGTTTGTGCTACATTATTTATTGATTTATATATTCTGTATTTACAATTTAATTTCGTTTATTTAATGTTTCTGTTAATTCTAGGGTTTTATAATTATTATTGTTGTTAGTTTTTGCATAGTAAACTTATTTCGTGTTGGTTTTCGGAACGGTTGGGTATTCGGTTAGCTTATTATTATCTGTTTATTATTAGTGGCATAAGATATTAATGTAATTATCATTCTTATGATATAATAATGCATGTATAGTTCTAATTAATGGCATGTTTTTAGGGTAATATTAGATAGATGTCGAGGAACCGTTATCCCCGTGATGTACACGAAACAAGGCATGGTTATCCGCCGGTAGGGCCGCCACACGAAACACGGCATGGTTATCCGCCGGTAGGTCCACCTTCTCGTGGCCTGATAGCTCGTCCTATGCCACCTCATCCTGCTATATTAGAGGAAGAACTAGAAATGCAGCATCATGAAATCCGGAGGCTGTTGAGTGAAAATAGGAAGTTAGTTGAAGACCGAGTTGCTCTGCAACGAGAATTAGGTGCTGCAAGGGAAGAACTAAGACGGATGAATAATGCGGTAGGTGATATTCAAGTGGAAACTGAAAGGAGTTCGAGGCAGCTTATTGAAAAGGGTTTGAAACTAGAAGCTGATCTTCGTGCTAGCGAGCCTTTGAAAAAGGAGGCTGCGCAACTTCATTCAGAAGTCAAGAGATTAAGCTCCATAAGGCACGATCTTACTGGGAAGGTCCAAATGCTGAAAAAAGAACTTGCAAAATTGCAAATAGATAACGACCAACTTCCCGGTTTGAGAGTAGAGCACGAGAAAGTACTTCAGGAGCTTATGCATGCCAGGTGTTTATATCCTTGGTATCTTGAAATTTAAATGCCAAATTTATGAAATATTTACTAACGGAATTCTTTTAACTAACGTTATCTTGTATCTTGCAGAGATGCTATTGATTATGAGAAGAAAGGAGGTATAGAACTGATGGAACAAAGACAAGCAATGGAGAAGAACTTGGTTTCTATGGCCCGAGAAGTGGAGAAGCTCCGTGCAGAACTTACAAATACGGATGTTGGACCTTGGATTGCTGGTATGTATCGTTACGTTGTTGTAGTTTTTTTTTTTTTTTTTTTTTGTTGGTTAAAGCTACTTGCTTTGTTTGCTTACCTATGTCAGGCCACCTTAAACTGTAATTAATGCATGTATATTTTTCATACCCAATTGTTCTTTTCTCTTTATTTTGTATTTTTAGAAATAATTGCAACAAATCACTCCCTTTCTACTGGCTTAGAATGTAAGTCTTTGATTTGTTTGATGTTAAGGGCTTCCAGCTTTATTATGAGCAAACCCTGTCCTTATCTTTGTATGTAATAGGAAATCTCTATATAATCCTATATATCGGCAGTGTTTTCCTTAAATAAAGTGATTCCTTGGCACACCGTGGTTTGTGCTACGGCATGTACATGTATCTGCAATCACTATTGCCAGTGCCTATTGGGTTTGAGATGTTATATGTATCAGAATGCTCACCCTAAGGAACAGCAATATTGGAGGCTGTAAGCATTAAAGTACACATTGGGCGACTTTCAACCTGCTTGAACCATTTCCTATTTAGCATCTTTTTTATTTGATTCGCTAGGGATAAATCACAACTCAATCGACCCATTGCTTAAGTAAGAGGGTCAAAATTTCTAGTTCCCATCTTAATTGCTTCTTAGATGTTTCGAGAACATTGCTCACCTGTGTTAACACCGTTTCAGCCGGGTTTTTTCTTCTATCCAGTTATGAGTTTATGGTCAGGCTCCTATCTTGAATGAGACCAGAAAATGATTACAACCAACTGTGGAACTGTGTGCGCTATTTTTTAGCACATGTGCTGATATTTCCATAACTCTCTGAAGCTCATTGACTTCTAATCTGAAATCATTTTTTGTTTCCACTTGTTTTGTGTCTAAAATTACCAGCTATGAAGTCGCTAAAATTTGAAATTGATGTTATATGTAGTATTTGGGCTTTTTCTCACTAACCTTTGTTGCCTTGTAATCTAGGTGGTTCATATGGGATGCAATTTGGCAGTTCAGATGGTCGTTTTTCTTCTTATCGCGATGGATATGACACTCATCTGGTATTACTTGCTATTATCGCTTAAACTTATCCATTGCTTTGCTTGTAGTTTTTACTTGAATTTGTTAAATTGAAGTGTTTCCAGTTCTCCATTGTGCCCAACTTGCATTATGTACTGTTACTTGCAGGTAGTGAATTTCATTATTAGATAAGGTAGCTATACTATATATATATATATATATATATTGGTAACTATTTGATTGGGATTGTAAGATATGATTTAGTATGTTTTATTATTGTTTCGTTTTTTATTTTTTTCTAAATATAGGCAAGTATCCACACGCATTTACATATATTTACAATCTGCACATGAGCTAGAAAGCACAACCTTTTAGTATACCTGATTTGTTATCTGAAATTAGGGTTACATAGAGCATCATTTGGAGGTATGGCTGCCTTGAGACTAAAGTGCAGGCCAGTTTTGTATTTCGTTTGTATATTCATATCTATGGATAAAGTATCATTTGTGTCATGTGACATTGCTCCTCAGGGTGCTGCTGACACGGGTTCATTTTATGGTTCAAGTTCTGCATCAAGGTCTGGGCTTGAGAAATCTCGCATCACTCGCCGTTGACATGTGGACGGCCTGTGTTCCGATCCGCAGAAAAGCATATCTTGTTCTACGTTATGTCGGAAATCCAGATTGAGTGGTAGAAGTGTATGGTTCTCCTATGTTTGCATTTAAATAAGTAATCCCTAAAATTTGAACTGTTAACTCTTTAAGCTAATGCCTTCGCAAGATTGAGTTGCTTTTCTACAACTTATGGAGATGATGATCCTCTCGTATGCCATGATTATGATGTAGTGTTTAATTACAATGAGTTGGATTATTTTATGGCTTTTTTTTTTAATGTTTACCGCATATTGTATTGTTTCCTCTGCTGTTTATTAGGCCATTACTGCTCATGCTCTAACTTGAATGGACATGCTCACATAGTTTACTGGAGCAATGATAGTAGTATACTTTATCACTACATATCTTATCTAATATGTCTGTCCTCTTGGATGAGCTGGATCGTAGAGACTCAAAACATACATTGATGGAGTGAAGTTGGTCTATAGAAAACCTATTCCAGGTATATAGATATAAGGCCTGTATTGACCTTGGATAAACCTGGATATATATTAGTACAAAGTTCTTAATATTCTAAGCTCTAAAGGAAGTGTATGAAAGTTGGAGGATAGCATCGTAGGTTGTACATTCTAGACGGACTGAAATTAAGAAACTAGCGGTTCATCAAATGATTGTGAATTCATATAACTTTCTCTACAGAAGATATATCCCTATAGAAACTTTCGTTCTATATAATCTGTTTGAGGTACTGGTCTAGTGGGAAGATGGAACATAATTACAGAGAAGTATTTGGCCTGCATGGCTTAAGGACTTTGCTGGCTTGGAGATTTATAAGTTTTAGAAAATTAGGATTTGACAAGTTTAGTCTTATCTAGAAATAGCTAGTGCGCATGTTGATAGCGGATTTATAGTCTGGTAGGCATATCACTTCTAAAACTAGGTATAGATCTCCATTATATTAGTAGACTAGGTTCTTTTGTTGACATATGAGTGGGAGACTCATGAGAATTGCCGACAACACAACATGATCGACACAGATGCTCGCAAGTCCATTTCTCACTTGAGATATCAAAGTTTATAACTAACAGTCATCCTGTATTCCTGTTGTTTTTCACACAAGGTCATCTTTACTGGGATGCAAGCTCTCCTTTCTCTGTATTGTTGTGGATTACTATTTTCTGCTGCGGTGGATCACTATTGGGGTTTTCCCTTTTTATTGATGTATTATGAGTGTTGACGACTTTAGAGGGTGATTGAGACGTATCTAATAAATTCTATATTTGCTTTGTTGAGCTTTGTTGCTTTCTTTTGCGAATTGCTTTTGTTGCATACTACTTGTGCTGCAAACTTCTTGTGTTTGTGTTTTACCACACTATTCACCAGTTAGTAAGGAGAAACTATAATCAAGTTCATATGAATAGCTTTTCGAAGAGGAAAAGTTGAAGGGTTCATATTGTCAAGATTGTTACTGAAGAGTTTGACATATCCTATTGATCTCCCTGCAGCAGTTCAGACAACAATTGTACGGTCTCGCGCTTCTTATTTTTAATAATGTTGTAATATAGGTCGGTAGTCGGACATCCTCGCCACCATCTGATCCAAGACGTGCTGCTCATTTAGCATGGCTAGCTTGAAGGAAGGCTGAAATGCTGTTTGACATGGGGGTGAGTTCTTGTATGTACCTTATGATAGGGCAAGTAGTCTGTCTCAGATTTCTGGGTAATATTGGTCATTGATTATATGTAAATATATCTTGACTCTGAGCTATAGATCCATATAATGCCTAGGTCAAATTTATGCCTGAGTTTTTGCTCATTTAAAAACCCAGACTACTAAATATGAAATCTTTTTAGATGGTTAGTACCTTTTAGGGTAGATTTCTAGGTTTGGTCAGTTACATATATTTTCTTGTGTTGCATATTATTAATAAAATAGTGTTGTTTACTTCAATGATATTCACCACTCTACGTTATGTCCTTTGAGGTTTGATCTGCTTTTTTAAAAACCAAATACATTCTCGAAGCCATGGAAGCTGAAGCTAGCAAAGAGAGAAATGGTGTAGATGTCAGTTTGTAGTTAGATTATCAAAGAAATTACACCTTACAGTTGGTTATAGGTCTCCTGTTTGATGTCTTGCTAGCCGATGCTGCATCTGGACAAATTTATCAAAAGAGTAGTTACCATAAGATTAGGCATAATAGACCCACCCAATAGCCCAATAGGTCTTAGAAACTGAAAATCCTGTATGGATATGGATTCATGCACGTAGAGCGAACATGGAAATGGAGTAAATACATACGAAACACAAGAACGCAAGATATATGTGGTTCAGGTTAACACTGATCTTCTTCCACTGCCAGACTAGTGAGCCTCTTACTAAGTTCACTCAGGGTTCTACAATTACACAGGGTTTCTTTATTTGTGACAACTGGGCTGAAATATCTATACGGCAGAGCATAATTTGAAGTTTCCTTTGAGACCTCCAGTGACGTACGATCGCCTTCAGGCTCCCACAAGCATATTGGTTTATAGGTTGGATGGCAATCAGACTTCACAAGACACAACTCCTCAGCAAGCTCTGGTATGCATCAGTGACCAATGTTTATCTTGCTGAGACTCAACTGGTCATCATTTATGCTAGAAATTGCTTGTACGATATGAGAAGGAGGTTATTTTTTACTACACTTTCTAATACCTTCCAATGCCTTTGAGCAGTTTACATTAGGGTAGGCATAGTGGACCCAGTAATTTCCTGCCTATGACTGGGGTTCATAGTGAGAAGACTTACTGACTTAATCATTTTAGCGTGAAATGGCACATATACGAGACAACAAGGAAATGTAAGAAGATTACATGTAAGTCAACCTTCTGATACTGGTGGCACCAAATCTGCAACCATGGCCAGATGTGGTAGGTTTATGGCCATGGATTAGACTGAAATTGTTATCTTGTTCCCTCCTTTCCTGTGGATGAAGATAATATACCTTACATCTTGGTATCCATGTGATTTATAACAAGTTGTGGAGACCAATCGAAGAGTATATCTTGGCTGAGAAGCACAAGACCTCTGTAGGTTCTTGTATGTTATGTTTTTTATTGAAAGAAGGAAATATGTCAAATTTGACTAGGCATAGGTTTTATTTTGATTGTCATATTCGGCTAGACATGCGGATTGTTGCCTATGGCCATAGATAGTTTGTGGAGTTTAAGTCGCTTTGTGGTTCAGTATCGATGAAATCTACCTTTTTTACCCCGAATTGTACACTGGATCTCTTTTTGACTTTTTCATGTCATGTGTATGTGTACTTTGGTCAGACTTTGGAGAGTATTGAACCATTTAATTTGTTATGCTAACAATTTTCTTAAAACTTAACTTGTAATACCTTCTCTGTTAATATTGTGTTGCAGGTGAACATGGTTCTGGGTGCTGAAAATACATTTATATCGGTTTTGGGAGTGGTAGCATGATTTATGCATGAAGTACAAATAGGTAAGATTTTAAATCCTGGCTATCACGGTTACGAAAAGAACCTTTAGGAGAAGATTGAAAGAATTGAACGCATTTCAAGGGTCTTAGTATGGTTATATTTTATCAAAGATTAAAATTATCCTTGAAAACTGACACTCAAATATAATTTGGGGTCAAACTGAACAACTTCCAAGTTCTCTCATTTTTGAATTCCTTGAAAATTAAATATAAGGGGAAATGATAGAGAATAGTACAATGCGGAGTATCTAACTTTGTTTAGAAGCGTTTTTCCTTTATATTTGATTTTCAAATATAAATTGTGGTCAAACTGAACCAAATAGCAGTTTGTTTGAAGTAAAGTAATTGCTTGGTTTTGGATGCACTACGTTGTCATATTAATTCAAAGGTGTTGTTTTCCTGCAAGTATACTTTGAGAATCCACGATTGACTGTGCATAAATAGTTTTGCGAAAGTACTTCTAAATCAATGCTCCACTCTTTGTGATCAAGTGCTAAAACTCATAATGACTAATTCTAGTTCAAGAGGCTACATAGTGATAATTTTTCACTATCCTTAGAAAACAAGGGACTACTTAATATATATATATATATATATATATGTATATGCACAAAAGCATTGAATTTAGGGACCATTAAGAAATACCCTAGGACCATGTGGTAAAGCCGTAAAGGACAGACTGGTAGGACACTTTTATATTTTATCTCAAGCCTCAAGGATTGGCTATAAACAGAAGTGAGCATTGATGAATTGCATGTATACCTTCCCTGTGTGATGTTTTTGTTTTTTTTATGTGTCATTCTTTGGTTAGAGAGCTTCCTGAAAATTGTTAATAGCTTGTTCTAGTTTTGTACAGTAACATGTAATTAGCAAAGCAAATGAATTGTCTACTTGTATGATGATTCTATTCGTTTTCATATTTAAACAAAAAAAAGACTAATTGTCTGCTTGTACTTTGTATAGTAAATCATTTTATTCAAATTACTTAGCAAAGTTCTCGATAATAATTGTTAGAATGTTCTAATTGTCATGTAGATAAAATTGTAAGAGGCATACTAGATGGAACAGGATGCAAGTTGATCAGCTAGACGCTAATACGAAGTTTGTTTAATAGAAGTTGAGGTTATAATATGTGCAACAATCGTCATTGTTGTCCCTTTTCTCACCCAAAGATCTCTTTACTTGAGGTATGTCTTACTTTTTCGTCGCTGCTTTGTCAATCAATTATTATGATGATGATTAGGTTAAAATTAAATAAAGTAATTGCTGCTATGTACAGAATTTATTCAAGTGTGACTAGTATCGATTGGATTATCTTATACTCTATGTAGTAAATATTGGTGGTAGAACTTTAGATCGTTTCCCTTTTACTTGTGCTTTTGTGTCGGGAAAGAGGCCACCAGCATCCACATAGTCCTCAATGTTACCATCCTGTGTTACACTCACTGGGTAACTGACTAAATGGACGCCTTCCATGTCTTTGAGCTCATCACCTGAATAAATCTTCCACATCAGCTCCCCGAGTTGACGCATCATCACTACACATTCCAAACTTTCGGGATCTTGAAAAAGTTGTTCAGCTCGTCCAGTATGTTCATACCACAATGACATACGATATGCATGTATGTCTCTTCTATGCGTTTCTTTACTCTCTTCTCTTGGTTGGTAGCATCCGATTGCTATTTCAGTGTCTCGTTGCCCATCCATGGATCTCTGGTTTATGTTTGCAGATCCTATTAATACATATGTGTCGTCGACTGAGAAAAAGATAGCAAGACACCAGAAAAAGATTTAGTAACTTAATTATGAACATAGGATTCCTTTGAGATTTCAGTTGTTTATTTTGTTGAAATCTAGAAACACCTTAATATTGGAAAACCGTCATTATCAGGTGTTACCCTTTCCAACATAAGCAGCCTCTTTACACCATTGTGGTAGAGGTAAGGTTGTCTACATCTTAACCTCCACCACACACCGTCGAGGTATTGGGACCCAAAATCCGTGGAAGACGGCATTGGGTGCTTACTTACCCATTCCGACATAAGATATTTATGACACAAATTGGGGTAAAACATCTCATATAAAACACAAGTGACTAAGACAGAGGTGGCAAAGTGGCCCGTTTGGTAATGTATCTGGTCTGCATTCAATTGGGTAACATATAAGCGCAAGTCAATTGGTCAAATCAGCTCAGTTCAGGTTTGGCTGATCTAGCACTTGCACATATTCTGGTAAATTGTAAATAGTTAATGTATCAATTGATTACAAATACTATATATATATATATATATATATATTTGAACGGCTACAAATACTATATTAATAATCTATAAGATAATTTATTTCAAAAAAATGAATTAGGACATTGATTTGCATTTTGGACCCATTTCATTTCAAGCAAATTTCCACATTTGATCTGCTTGACCTATCTGTACGACCTGAATGGATACATTTCCATATAATTGGGTTTAATTTGCAACGTCTAAAGGTTTTCTATCATGCATATGAACATATGATTTATCTGTCTTTCATTCATGAAATACTTGTTTTGGATATGCATCTAAATAGTGTTACGAATGATAAAATCCATAAAGTTATGGAGTTAAAAAGGTTACCTATCATGAGTTTCGAATGTACATAAACCATGAATCGCCTATGTTTTTGAGCATTCCAGTATTGTGTTGCATGCTGAGGTGAATAGGGGGGGACATACTCTCCTTCCCTTTCTTCTTCCCTATTAGCAAGGCAGAAGAAGTTCAAGTAATCTTTTGGATGCCAGTTTTCACCACTATCTCGTATTGCATCTCCAATCAAACCATACATCATCTTCATTGTTTCCCGTGTCCAATGCAGTATATCCTGTACTGATTCACTTTCTGGAGCGCCTTCTGGCCACATAGGTATCAAAATATACACCGCAAATCGCTCTTTTGCTTTGATTTTATTTGCTACCTTAAGTGCAATCTCGATTGGTATCAAATTGCTGCATCCTGAGTGTTGATCTTTTTCCCATAAATGGCAACCCCCAATGAAGTATTGATTCTCGATGTATATAAATTTCTCAGCATGCCTAATTGCTTCTACATACGCTTCATGTATGCTTCGTTCTACAAAATTACTTTGCATGTGGTTCACTGACACATTGTCTATTGACCTAAACACTTGAACATTCCAATCTCGTTCCGTTGGAGTGCTTGTATTTTTAAGATCAGTTATACTGTTAACTGGAACTAGGAGAGAAGGATCAAATTGCTTTAGCCACCGCTGCTCAAAATTGTGCATTATATCCCGAGCGGCTTCTCCTGTTACACTCGCATGTGCATCATGCCATGGCTCTCTTGGCCCGCCTTTTGGGAGGCTTGCTCCAGGTATACTTGTTTGGTAGAAGTCTTGTGCTTGTGTTTCTGTGTTTAGTGTTCTAAAGAGCGAGTGTTCTTCTGTATCGTATCGTCCATCACATAAGTCTATGCCACCAATGAAACTTATTATTTCCCGTTTGCTTGAAGATGAGCATCCTCGGGTGTCTGCCGTGACAGTTTTCTGATGGTGGGTGAATATTGAAGGGAAGCTGTGGTTTAATCTCGGGCATAGTCGGCAAACCACTTTTGTGTGTTTGAAGTAGGCAAAGGTGTTCTCATCATTCGTTCCCATCACTCCTCTGTTTCTTATAATTGGCAATGAAGTCTCATCATCCCAGATCATGATCCTTACTGGTACCCCTTCTTCTGCTTTCCTTTTCAAAAGTTCACCTAGCTTTACTCCCTTTGCGTGTGGAATTTCTGTTTCAGAATCCCGAACCTGCATAGTAAATAGTTTGTCAGTTCATTACTACTGTTTCAATTTACTAAAAGTGGCGATTTGACCCATTTCTCATCAACGGGTGACTGCGTATTAGCTAATAAGGAGGTGGGTTGAAAGTCAGCCATAGTCTCTCTCTCTTTTTTTTTTTTTTTGTGTAATGTATATAGCTTCCCAAGTGGCCAAGTCTATTTATTCAAATATATGTATTATTCTATAATAATATCTGTGTTGTCATAGTTAACACACGAATAATCTATAGAAAAACTGAATTATCTGAGATAAGAGTTGTTTGCAGCTCAACCCAGGGTGACTTGGCCTATTTCATGCCATACGAAAAAGAATCCTTTTCAAATGGAATTTATTTTGGCCTGTTACAGTGTTACTTAATCCACCCACCTCACTTTTTTAAGGGAAAAAACTTAACCCACCCAGCCCACTTTTCGATAAGAAAAAACTTAACCCAGCCCGTACAATGTTTTCTTTTGCTTACCAGAATCATTTTTGGGTTGAAAGACCATCCTGCAATATAAATAAAATGTTTGGCACCTTCGATGGCTACAAAAATGTCTTCCCAAAGTTTTCTTGGTGAGGCACAAATATCAAATGGTGGCTGAAATGCTAGATGGTGATGGGAGTCTTGATACAATGTAACCCTGCAGTTATTCCTTTGTTGAAATGTGGCCTCTCTTAACCCGTTGAATTCATTGTTGTCGATTATCTTTCTCCAACTTGGTTCAATATCTGCAGGTTTGAACCATAACATGAATCTAATCTTAATTTCTGGATGTGGTTTTCCGTTTTCCATGCAGACTGGAAACAATCCGTCAATCAGGCTTGCCTTTTCTAACAGCTGTTGGGCGTGAATGTTGATTTTCCCAAGTACGGAGCATGTTGTCTTCATGGTGATTGTTATTGTTGAGTTGATTGAATGAGCACAAAGAACGCGTAAGGTTTGGTTCCAAACTCTGCTACTTTCTTGACTAGTTGATGCAACCTTTTTATCATCTATCTTGATGGTAACATATGCAGGTTTTCCAGTTGGATTTATGCACTGCAAAGGTTAAACAATCAGCAAGTTATCATACACTCATCCATGGACAAAAAGCTTGTTGGGTCAACCTAACCCAGCCCATATAGACAATTCTCATATGAACCAACACAAAATCATAACAAATTCACAAACTATCATTAATACGAGATTTAGTTAGCAAGATGATACATACATTAAGTAGAAATGGCGGGGAATAAGGCGTAGCATGGAAGATGGTAACTTCAAGTGTTCCATGAAGAATGTTTGTATTTCCGTCCATTGTTTGATATGAACTAATTGCTTACCATACAATCACACTATATAGAAATTTGTGTGTACATATGTTATCGTGGTGCTGCAAGAAACTTCGAAAGCAAAACATACATTTTTGAGTAGTGCTGCGGCTATAGGAAACTTGTAGCAGCATAGAGTTTAAATCTTAAAGGCAACCTTCAAGTCTAGTACGTTAGCTTTTTCTTCAAGTATTGATTCTTGTGTTTCATTCAAATTGACACCAACAGGAAGCCACGTCCACTTTTATAACGTGGCTAAGTTATTGTTGCTTCTTAACATATTAGATAGTTGATGCATATCAATTTGCATCTAATTTGGAGGCACAAGGTCTGAATAAATATAGTACTTATTGATAATTATTATTGTTTTGTGTTGAACACTTGAGCATGCTGTTTCTAGAAAAAATAATAAAAATTGTTAACAGTGGCTAATCAGAACATTTGTGACTTTGTGACTTTTTTGTATTCTAACTAGTTTAATACTCCCGAGCGTTGTCCCGGGAGACGTAACAATGCGTAAAATTTAAAACGTATATAGGATGGACGATCGATATACATTACAAAAGCGTATTCTAAAAGTAAAAAAAAATAACGTTTTTGTTGTAGCATAAGATATTAAGCGTGCGTGAGTTTTCTCCTCCAGATATCTAGATAATGAGGGTCTTATGAAGGGGATTTAGACTGGGATTTATTCGGCAGTGAGCTCTCTAGCGCGAATCCGATTAAAACAGTTTATGCTAGACATCCCGATAATCATATAAAATTCAAACCTTTAAAAAATAAATGTGAAAGTTTAAAAGAAAAGGAGTTGTGCCCACATCCAAAAACAAAAAGTTTGGTGGCCAAAGTTTAAGAAGCCAAAAAATATACTATTCTTAGAATTAAAATTCAAGGAGTAAAAATGTAAAAAAAAAAAAAAACAAAAGTTGGTGGCAAAAACATAAAAGGTTAAATTAGGTTGATGGCAAATGTTGATAAAACAAAAATATTGTGGTTAATATTAAAAATGCTAAAACTTTACTATAGTTAAGCTCTTAGTTAAATGTAATATATAATAATGGTAATTTTTACTGTTTTTTCGAATAAATGTTTAGAATAAAATCCAAAGGATTCAAAAATGAAATCAAGAAAGGCATAAATGCATAATTATATTGTATCGCATTAAACCCAAATTAGATGTAATTTCGTGAATGATAAAAAAAAAAAAAAAGATGTGATTTCGTGAATCGTGATTCGTGACTATTATGTTGTTCGGTTGTCCCTATCATCAATCTTCAATCATCAATTAATAATATAAGTTAGAACATTCCTCATTTCTTGTCCCTTAAGTCCTTGATTCTCATAACAAAGCCACATCGGATGTTTGCTAATATATCAAGACCATATGAGTCCCATCATGTAAAGTCAACTTATTTATCGGAAAGATTGAACTGAACATTGATTAAAAAGTTTGAATTTGCATATTGTTTCATTCGATGGTTCATTTATATTGTTTTTTTCTCCTTTTCATCGACCGATTAAAATATAAAGAAAATTGCTAGCAGGGAAAATAGACTAAAAAGTGTTAACAATATTTAAATTAAATATTTTAAATTAAATATTAATATAATTAGTAATTAAATTTTTTTGTGGGCATATCTTTTTATAGTTTATAATTATGATAACAAAAGTCAAAATTGAAAGCAAAGTCAATTTAAAGAATTTGATATCTGTAATTGAAACACGATATTTTAGTATATTAAAAGGTCTTTATGTTTAGCCGTTTTGGGAATAGATTATATTTTTCATTCCGTAATGTTTTCAGTGTGGATTGTTTTAAAGACGTTTTTAGGTTTCCAGATCTCCTCATATGTGATCAAAGAAATATCATCCCAGTCTACTTCTATTAGTTTCTTACATTCTTGCTACTAACAAAAAAGTTGTTATGTGTATTTGAAGTTTATTCTCATTCATCGTAGGATTATTTCAATATGTTTCTTTCTTTTTTGGTGTCATGTTTGAAGTTGAGGGTAAAGAGCTTGTTTGTTCTACGAGATCCGACGCATCCAGCAGAACGAAAGAGCCTTCCATTTTTTTCGTCGTCATCCCTCCGCATTGGCGGCGAGTGGAGTGCCACAATCGCAACATAAACAAAGATGAATTTGTGAATGAGAAATACAAGTTTTCTATCTTTAAAATTGCTCAAGTGGACCGATGATCGTCGGAATTGTCTCCCTGCAATGTTGTTGACTTGTTAACGTATTTTGATGTTTCTTAACAGGACATCCGAAAGAAATCGCTCATTCTGCAACAACCATAAAGTAGAAGAAGCAAATTCATTGTTCAATTTAATGGAAGCTAAACTCTAATATTGGAAGCAGATACCACCAAACCATTATATTTTTTATTTTTTATTTTTTTTTTTTAAGATTCATCAAATACCACTAGCTAAATAGGGGGAAAAAAAAAGAACAAAACACATCCATGGCACTTAATTACCATGATGATGACAAGTAAAATACTTGTTTTGGTTAGGCATCAGCACCATCATGAACAACTTGATGATTAGAAATTTAATTAAACAGATCTTTTTCATCTTCATCCATTTCATGATAATATTCTTCTTTGAATGCGTTCGTACTACAAATTAACAGAAAAATAAGAGTAAGTATGATCGGATATATATCTATATATAAAGAAAATTAGAACGACACATAATAAGATAGAAAGACAGAAAGAGTACTCACAATTCTCTTAATAGGAAATGTGCTATTATCCATTTCCGTCTACATTTAAATATATGATATCGTAAGAATAACACAATGGATGGTTTGTATGTAATAATGTAACTAAATTGAAGTAAAGAGTAGAGTAATAGTTTTAAAAAAAAACTCACCTTTGTTCATACGGAAGTTGTTTGAAATCATCGGCTGAAGTTTTTAATAATTCAGGATCCCAATTATACTTATCTCTTGCTATAAACAAACAATCATTCAAAGTTTTGTTAATAACGGGGAGGGATTGATTCATAGAGATGAAAAGTGTAAGAATGGGAGGGACGGCCTCTTTGCAAGCATTTTATAAAGGCTGGTTTATATGGATAATCATAATCAGTCAGTGCTGCTACAATGATATAATAGAAAATTTTAAAATTCTTAAACCCCTCATCTTCAATCAATCAATTAATTGGGATTCATTTATTAATTGAAGATGAAAACATAGAATAATAATAAATAATAATAATAAATCAATTGGGGTTGATTTATTAATTGATGGCACCTTTTCTAGAGATTTTGTTGTGGGGTTGAATGGTCATCATGAGAAATTCGTTTATCCTTTGCTGCTCCACCCGACATCTTTTTCTGCAATTTTTTACTCGTAATTTTTAATTTTTTCTCCAACCGAATCAGGGTTATTCTTCCCCCAAGTGAGAAGGTAGAGTTTGTGTGAACTCTTAGTTAATTAACAATTTGCATTGAAATCATCACGTGATTATTAAAGCATCTGAAGAACATTCTCTACTTTATGCAATTAATGGAATTTATGTATTGGGGCATAAACCAAGTTTGAATGACCTCTTTCTTAGTTGACAATTTCCATCGATTAAAATATCTGAACATTCTCTCCTTTCTGGGTCATATATACGAGTAGTAATTAATTCGTCATTTTTTGTACCATGTTACATAGTAGTATTGTCTTTCTTCATTGTTTCAATGACGATGATACTTTATCTAATAAAGATTTATCATATGACAGCACCCCAACTTCTCACATTAGGCTTAAGATCTTTTTCTGACTTGAACAAAAAAAATACTCAGAGTAAGCCTCGTGTCACACAGACCAACTTGAGCATACGAGTATACAAAGAAATCAAACCATTCCAAGCCATCAAACTCTACATTTTAATCTTGCAAACAAACTTTTCAGCAGGTTCAAAAACTCCCATACACACACAAAAGCGAGTTTTTGACAAAAAGAAACCAGCCGTTACAAAATACTCATATGTAATTAACTCACTCCTCTTATTTTAAATGATCAAAACGGCAAAAATGCCTGACAGAATTGGCGAGTTAAAGCGAGTCACTAAAGTTACTATAGTAATAGATTACCACTTTTGTAACTTGTAATTTATTTAACACAATGTAACTTGCTATGCCCCTACACCCAAACTTGAATAATGAGAAACACATAAGACCATCGAAATTATTTATTCAAATTCCTCGGGGTAACCATTGAGGAGATGTACCATGATTTCAAATTTTTAATAATTATAGTCTTTCAAATTGACATGGAAGATGCCGTAAATCTCATCGGTAGTCATCTTGGTGAGCATGCCATCAACTTCTTTCATCAGCACCTCCTTGAGGCTTTTTATGTCCAAATAGAAAGCAGCCTGAAATGAAATTAAAACACAAAATTAAATGAGAGAAAACAAATTTTCTTTTCTTTTTGATAAATGATAATAAGGTTTTAGGTAAAATAAAACAAGTATTAATGTAAAACAAATAAAACAATAGGTTTTTCTATAGTGATAATCACCGTGCATCATAAAAATCATCATACATCAATTGCTTTGTGAATCTTCGTGCATCAGTTTAACCATGATCTAAGGGTCAAGATCTTATCTTATTTGTTTTACTTTAATACTTGTTTTGCAATATCCAACCCCATGATAATAATAATAGAATTAAAAAGAAAAAGATATACTACAAAAGAAGCGTACAATCATAAGATTAATAGCATCGGTATTAATAATTAACTTTTTTTTGTGGGCACATATTTTTATTTTATATAAGTATAACAGTAAAAGTAAAAATTGAAAAGAAACAAAATTCAATTTAAAGAAATTGATATCTTTAATTGGTCGAGTCATTAGAAAAAATGTGTTTTAGATTATATTTTTCATATTTTAATTTTTTTCGTTGTGGATGTATGAGAAGATGTTGGTAGGTGTCCACTGTCCAGATCTCATATTTGATCAATGAAATATGTTAGCTATGTTTGTTCAAAGTTTATTCTCATTCATCGTACAGTGAAACCTTTATAAAGGGACTGAAAATTTTTATTAATTTAACGAGTTATTAATTTATCGAGTGTTGATTTCTACTAGTTTTTTAAGTTAGGTCCGGACAAATTAATAATTTTATCGTGGTATTAATTTATCGAGTATTAATATATAGAGGTTTGATTGTATTAAATTTCAATATGTTTTTTCATTTTGGTGTTGAACGTATTTTGTTGTATCTTATGAGGACATCCCAAGGAAACCATGAACCATCAATCACTCATTCTGCACGGCACAAATCCACGTATGCTAACTTTCCAAAATCTTTGAATAGTTGATCTTGATAATGGCTGTGAATTGGTTTAATTTTTTTAACCTGGCCCGTCTGAACCCCATGAAATCTACTAGACACATCAAGATATACAGCCCCGATTGATATATATATATATATATTAGCAACCCATAATGGGTTGTCGGGTTGATGCAGCAGTGAGAAACTAAAAGCATACACCTCTTTCAGTTTTGGCTGAGATGATGATGAATCAGTCAAGTTAGACTCCTGTTAGTGGTGTACTTTCTACAAATTACAAAAAGGCAACATGTTTCTGTTTCTCTCCATCTTTTTAAGGAAATGTGTTCATTTGGTGTTTCTGCTAATAATTACTCATGACATTGTCATCAAATGTCGTCACTTACATAGCAGCATGGCACCAATGACGGTTTTGCACTCTACGGGTAAGAAATGTATTATACGTGGAGTGTACACATTAGATGGACTCAATTTGCAAGATAGTATTCTTGAGGGAAAAAGATTCTCCAAAAAGCTCCTCAAACTGAAACTTTGTGAACCTGATGTAGTTGTGTCTAACAGGCATTTGCAAATTTGGTCATAACGTTACTGCCATTTCTTTGCTAAGCCTAACAGATCTAAAAAGCTGTAAACCTCATGTTGTATATGACTTTATCACATATACATCACACATAATGCAATGCATGAGGGGGTTATCACAGCCGAGGGAACTATAACGAATCTGAGTATTTGGATTAGGTCCTTGGGAAGAGGCCATTGACTCCAGAAGCGCAAACTTACACGTTATGAGTTGATGCCTATGGCAAAAAAGCTAAGGAGATGCAGAAACTGTTCTTAGCATCATGGTTGGCGTGACTCCTAACATGGAAACTTAAAATTACAATTCACTTATAGATGGTTACTGTTTGCAATGAAAATGACCAAAGCGGAAACAGCTTTTAATTCAATCTCACTGGGTAACATTGTTACTTGTAACAATGTTATAAATGGCTATTGCAATAATTCAAATACAGAAGAGGCCATGCATATGTTTCATAAAATGACCAAAAAACTGATACAGTAACTTACAGCACCCTGATAGAGGGATTGGCTGCCCGCCACATCTAACCATCACCTTGATGAAATGATGATTTAAAGATCTTTATAGAAGAAATGATAGAAAAAGGTTACTCAAGCAAACGTAGGCGTGTATAGATATAAGAGACATCACAAAACGATTTTACATTAAACATTGATCAAATACCACCAAATCATAATTTTTTTTGAAGATTCATCAAATACCACTAGCTAAATAGGAAAGAAAAGAGCTAAAAACATCCATGGCACTTAATTATCATAATGATATAAGTAAAATACCAGAAACAAGTTCTTTTGGTTAGGCATCACCCATCACATCAACTTGATGATTAGAACTTTAATTAAACAAATCTTTTTCATCTTCATCCATTTCATGATAATATTCTTCTTTGAATGCATTGTTACTACAATATAACAGAAAAATAAAAGTATGATCGGAAATATATATATATATATTATATATATATATATAAAGAAAATTATAATGAGACATATGTAAGTAACAAGAGTGATAGAAAGAAAGAAAGAATACTCACAATTCTCTTAATAGGAAATGTGCTATTATCCATTTCCGTCTACAATCAAATATATGAAATCGTAAGGATAACACAATATATGGTTTGTATGTAATGTAACTAAACTAGAGTAAAGGGGTAACCATAACAATTAGCAAAAGAGTAGAGTAATAGTAAAAAAAGAAGAAAAAAAACTAACCTTTGTTCATACGGAAGTCGTTTGAAATCATCCGCTGACACTTTTAATAATTCAGGATCCCACTTATACTTATCTCTTGCTACAAACAATCAATCAATCAATCAATTATTTAATAATTGGAAGGGATTCACTGAAGAAGAAGAAAAAGAAGAAGAGATCAAAAGTAAGTATAGACTTTTTTGCAACCATTCTATGAAGGTTGGTTTATATGGAAAATCAATATCAGTCGGTGCTGCAGCTGCTTGTTTATCTGCTACAAAGAGATAATAGAAAAAATTAATTACACTTAACCCCCCATCTTCAATCAATCAAGTGGGATTCATTTATTAATTGAAGAAGAAAACATAGAATAATACTCGTAATAAGATTCATAGGGTAGGTTTTTTTAGGCAGGCGATTTCAAACGCCTTCCATTAAGGTTGCCCGCCTAACTGTATGAAGCGTCTGTCAACACTTTCCCATATATATATAAACCCCTTTTCCACATAAAACATCACATATGTTATAGGGATATCACAATTAAAACTTTGTTCCAAAATTTACTTGGTATATATCACTATCATCAATATCATCATTCATCATACTATTCTTCATTTAACTTTGATGTAAGTTTTCTTCTATTTTTATATTATTAAGACACTTCTGCTATTTTGTATACCTTCTTAGCTCAATTTTTCTTCATTATCGTTTGTTAAAGACACCGAAATTTTATATACTCTTCTACGCTTTTTTTTATTCAGGCCCATGCTTTTTTTGCACCTCTCGCCTATGCCCCATTTGGGGTCATTGCGCTTTGAGTTCGCTTTCGCCTTTGACAACTATGAAGTAAACTAAGAATCTTTTTTTAGTTGTAGCATATGGACCCTCAATCTCAAACTCAAACTCAAACTCAAACTCAAACTCAAACTCAACCTAATTCTTCAGTTTAGTCGAATATAAGAACTAAGAACAACAACGGATAAAGCTTGGGAATTTTTGTCATAAAAGCTGTGTGTCTGGTGGTGGTATAACTATAATGAAAAGACATCTTGCCGGCATTAAAGCTGACATAGAACCTTGTAAAAAGGTGCCGGCACATGTCAGATTTACTATGGAAGGTATTTTAAAAGAACAAGAAGTGTCAAAAGACTCAAAAACAAAGATTAGTGAAGTTGAATCTGAAGTTGAAATGTTGGATGAAGATGAAGCCTGATAAAAGACAAGTGCAAATAAAGAAGCAATCACGAAAGGGAAAAGGGCAAGCTACATCTAATTTGCATCCTTTCTTTACAAAAGATATAAATGATCCTTCTCAACCATCAATTAATAAAGCTATGGAAACTAAGGAAAGATTGCATGATGTTGACTTGGCTATTGCAATGTGGTTCTATGATGCATGTATACTTATGAATGCATGTAACTCTCCATATTATCAAATTGCAATAGATAAAATATCTACCATTGGTCATGGCTACAAAGCCCCTAATTATCATGATTTGAGGGTCAACTTGTTGAAAGATGCAAAAACTCATGTTTCATTATTAGGAGATTCGCTTAGAAGTAATTGGATTGAAAGTGGGTGCACGATTATGAGTGATGGTTGGAGGGATATTAGGCAACGACATTTGATTAATTTTATGGTTTATTGTGAGAAAGGGATTTCATTTCTTAAATCTGTTGATGCATTTGATATAGAGTTTAGTTCTTTGAACTTGTGTGATAAGCACAAACACTTGATCACAGTAAAGAAACACGAATTGAACAACTAGAAACACAAAAGTCGGTTGTTTATTCAAATATTCCACAACCAAAGAAGTCGGCTGTGAAAAAGGATATCTGAAAGTTCGAGCCCTCAGTCGCTCCTAAGACAGAATAATAAAAACAAGAAAAGAAATAACAATAATCTTCCACACCCTAATGGGGACATAGCCCCTTATTTAAATAGACTAATGATAACCTAACTTGGCTGGCAAGAAGTTACCATATAATTAAAATAGCTTTTAATTATTTAACACTTAACCGCCCTGATCTTTCTTTCTGTTGTAAACGCGTCCCCATCTCCCAGCAGCCAGATTCGTATCAATACCCCCGTCGCGAAAACTCACCTTGTCCTGAAGGTGAAACTCCGGAAACTGGTTTGCAAACTCTTGATACTTTTCCCAAGTAGCCTCCTCCACTCGTAATCCTTTCCAAGCTATCAAAACCTCTGCATTTCCCTCCACTTTTCGGACAACTAACACCTCTTCTGGTAGCATGAGTACAACTTGCTCCATATCCTTAGGCAAGACTTCTTCCACTGATTGAGACCCAATAACTTTCAACTATCCTTAGGCAAGACTTCTTCCACTGATTGAGACCCAATAACTTTCTTCAACTGAGAAACATGAAAGACATTGTGGATTGATGTTTCTGGTGGCAATTTCAATCTATAAGCAACTTGCCCAATTCTTTCTATTACTTCAAAAGGACCATAAAATCGAGGAGCTAGTTTCTGATTTAACCTCGTTGCCACACTTGTTTGCCTATAAGAGCATAACTTTAAGAAAACCATATCACCAATATCAAACTCCACTTCCCTTCTGTTGCCATCTGCTTGAGATTTCATTAGTTGTTGTGCTCTATTAAAATGGACCCTCAACTCTTGTAAAACACGATCTCTTTGGAGCAAATACTGATCAATATCAAAAGTTAAAGCAACGCCTCGATCATAATACACTAAACTAGGGGGATCGCGCCCATACAATACCTTGAAGGGAGTCATACCAATAGTCGAATGGAAAGACGTGTTATACCAATACTCAGCTCAAGGTAACCATTTAACCCATTCCTTCGGCTTCTCAGATGCAAAACACCTTAAATACATCTCTAAGCTTCCATTGACTACCTCAGTTTGTCCATCCATTTGAGGATGGTAAGCCGTACTCCTTTTAAGATCAGTCCCCATACATTTAAACAACTCCTTCCAAAACTTACTAATAAATATAGGATCTCGATCAGAAATTATGGACCCTGGTATCCCATGCAACCTAACAATCTCTCGAATAAATACCTCAGCAACTAAAGCAGCGGTATAGGGATGTTTAAGAGCAACAAAATGCGCCGACTTACTCAGGCGATCAACCACCACCAAAATCACACTATACCCCAATGATTTAGGTAACCCATCAATGAAATCCATGGTTAAATCCTCCCATGCCCTTGTTGGCAACTCGAGAGGCTGTAAAAGACATGCCGATGATAACGTGGAATACTTATTTCGTTGACACACCGTGCATTCAGACACCATCCTTGCTATCCTTCCGCATTCCCATCCAAAAAAAAATCTCTTGACAGTCTTTGATAGGATTTTCACGCTCCCTCGTGTCCTCCTATTACACCACCATGAACCATACCAAAAACTTTAGAAGCCACATCCGACGCCCTTGGTAAGACGAGTCGTCCTTGATACAACAATTCATCATTCCGAATTGAATAACCTGCCATATCTTTATCCCAGTCCTTAATCCTTTCTTTTAATGCAATCAGCTCTCTGGGTGTTCTTTTATTGTTCTGACCACATATTCAGCTAATCTCAACCTAGTGATAGATAATTCAATCATCTCAAAACTTTCCCCACGCCGTGATAATGCGTCTGCCACCCCGTTCTCTTTACCCGGGCGATAAGCAAAATCGAAGTCATACCCTGATAGTATCGCAATTCACTTCTGATGCTCGCCCGGTACTGCCCGCTGCTCCAATAAATACTTTAAACTGCGTTGATCAGTTAATAATGTAAACCTACGCCCCAAGAGATATGGTCTCCACTTTTGTACAGCCATCACAATAGCCAATAACTCTCGTTGATAGACAGATTTTAATTGTGCTCGTTGGCCCAAAACCTGACTGAAATAAGCAATTGGACGTCCCTCCAACATCAACACCGCCCCCACCCCATGACCAGAATCATCTGTCTCCACGGTAAAACTCTTAGAAAAATCCGGCAAAGCTAAAACTGGTACCTGAGTCATAACTGTTTTTAACTCTGTAAATGCCCTGGTTGCCTCATCTGACCAGCAAAAACCATCCTTCTTAAGCAAATCAGTAAGTACACGTGCTATCTTTCCATACCCTTTGACAAATTTCCTATAATACCCTGAAAAATTTCCAACACCACCACATATCGCCCTAGCACCATTCCCCGAACCTTCATCGTATTCGGTGAAGTAATCCCAACCACTGAGTGGACCGATACCTCATGAACATGATCCTTATTGTCATCTTGATCTGAATCAGAGTTAGAAGAGTCATCACCCGGCTCAAGAATGACCCGTAAACATCTCAACTCTTTATCAGGACAAAGGTGCCCTGGACCAAACTTTCCGTCACATGGATAACACAACCCCTTCGCCTTTTTATCAGCAAACTCAACATCAGATAACTTCTTAAAAGGTATTTTTGATTCACCACCGACTTGTGTTTTTCCGGTGCCCGATACAGCAGTAACACCCAATAGCTTACTACTACCCCCAATGCGACTTGAAGTAAGCTTATACCCGCCCTGAGCCTAATCTTCTTCCACCATTATAGCTAGCTTAATGGCCTGGACCAAACCCCGTGGTTACAACAATCAAACAGCAGTACGAATTTCAGCTTTTAAACCTTTAATAAAAGTACCCATCATAACTGGTTCCGCCATGCCTTCCAGCTGAGCCGCCATACATTCAAAAAGACTGACATACTCGCATACCGTACCCTCCTGCTTAATTGCCAGAAATTGCTCATACAAATCCCCGGCCTGAGATGGCTGAAATCGATCCAACACACAAGCCTTAAGCACATCCCAATGACGAAAAGGTTCCCGCTTTTCCCGCCAACGAAACCATGACAATGCTTGATCTTCTAAGCACAATACTGCCGCCCTTAATCGCTCCCCAGGCTGAGTGAAGCCTTGCACATCAAAAAATCTTTCCATCTAACAATGAATTATCCACCCCACCCAAATTACCAGCCCCAGAAAACCGGTTTGTATCAAACCCCTCTAACCTAGAAAACCTGTTTGTATCATAACCAAAAGATCGAAAAGCGTCATACCCTTCAGATCTAGAAACCTCTGGTCGACGCCCATCACTGAACATACCCATTGTTGCATTCTTCCAAGCAGAATCAAGACCCACTGTTTGAGATTTTTCCAGTGAAAACGCAGGCAAAACAGTTAGGGAAGACGCCGGCATAGACAGTGCAGAGGGTGCACCCTTAGGTGACTCTGAGTGATGTCCAGCCGTTAACTTAGCAAACATGGCCATAATCTCAGCATGATGGGCTCCATAATTTAACCCCTGCTGATCCAGCTTAGCTTGCTACTGTGCACCCTGATTTTGTAAAGTCAACAGGACTGCTTCTATAGTATCCAATCTTGATTCCGTCGTTGTCTGGAACTGTTCATTGGCGGTCTGAACTTGCTTAAAAATTGAACGTAAGTTCTGCACTTCCCCTTCCAAATCGGGTGCCTCTGCTCATGTTCCTTTTTTTTTAAGCCCATCTCACAGGTTACAGGATGATGTGTCTCTGATACCAATTGATAAGCACAAACACTTGATCACAGTAAAGAAACACGAATTGAACAACTAAAAACACAAAAGTCGGTTGTTTATTCAAATGTTCCACAACCAAAGAAGTCGGCTGTGAAAAAGGATATCTGAAAGTTCGAGCCCTCAGTCGCTCCTAAGACAGAATAATAAAAATAAGAAAAGAAATAACAATAATCTTCCACACCCTAACGGGGACGTAGCCCCTTATTTAAATAGACTAATGATAACCTAACTTGGCTGGCAAGAAGTTACCATATAATTAAAATAGCTTTTAATTATTTAACACTTAACCACCCTGATCTTTCTTTCTGTTGTAAATGTGTCCCCATCTCCCAGCAGCCAGATTCGTATCATTGTGTTACTTGTTTGTTGAAATAGTTCAGATGGTTGGGTCAAATAATGTAGTCCAAATCATAACTTGATAATGCTGCTAACTACAAAAGGGCCGGTGAATTGTTATGTGAGAAATATCCTTCTATGACTTGGTCGCCATGTGCAGCCCATTGTGTCAATCTCATAATGAAAGATGTTTCAAAATTAGAAAATGTGAACAGTTTGATAACCCTTGCATCAAGGGTTACTAAATTTATCTATAATCATAAGTGGTCGTTGAATTGGTTAAGGCAAAGACTTGGCTGGACAGAAATAATTAGAGCAGGTAGTACTCGTTTTGGCACATCTTTTATTGCATTAAAGAGTTTATATGATCACAAAGAGGATTTGCAAGCAATGGTGATTTCTGGTGAGTTTAAAAAGATAGTTGAAAGTTGGAAATGCAGCCGAGTGTAAGTCCATTGTAATGAAAGAGGAATTATGGACCAACTGTTTCATCACAATGAAGGTCATGACCCCTTTGTTATTGCGTATGTGTGATACGGATGAAAAACCTTCTATGGGGTATGTTTATGATTGAATTTATCGAGCAAGGAAAGGGATTGAGGCACTGTTTAAGGGAAAGGAATCATTAAACAAACCATATACAGATATACTGGATCGTAGTTGGAAAAACATGTTGAGTACGAGTATTCATCGAGCTGCATATTGGTTAAATCCCGCTTTAAAATATGATCCAAAAAGTCGCTGCAATAAAGAGATTAGGGTGATTCGTGGTGTTCATGATATGGCTGAGAAGTTCTTTTCCCCCATTGAAGTGTTAGATATAGGCAAGTTTCGTGATGCTGAGGGTACTTTTGGTAGGACTATGGCGGTGGTTTCTCGTAATGCTACTCAACCTGGTAAGAATTTTTGTATTATATGTTATTATTGAATAATATATCATTATGTTATAACTTATAAGGGCTCTAATCGTTTCTTTTGTAGTTGAATGGTGGAGGTTATTTGGTGGAAAATATCCGTTGTTGCAAAAGCTTGCGGTTCGAGTATTAAGTCATACCGCGTCTTCCTAGGGTCGTGAACGTAATTGGAGTGTTTTTGAAAGGATCCACACGGAAAGGAGGAATAGGTTGGAGCATCAACGACTAAATGATCTTGTATTTATTCATTATAACTTGCGTTTGCAAAATAGGTAAGATATATATACATTTTAGTTAGCTGTAATTTGTGTAGCTTCTTGATAATTGCACAACATAGTACTGTATGCTATTGTTGATTAAGTGACTTACTTTTAGTATAGTAATTATTAGTAATCATTGCACTCATTGTTAATTTGGTATTTGTTAATTTTGCTCTGGTTGATGAGGATGGACATGAATATGATAGCGAGTTCCTTACATTAAGTGATCGCACACTTGATACATGCAACACGCCCATGTCTCAATGATTGTCTTATTTTCTTGTTGGATTTGTGCTTTCTTTTTTGTTGTTGGATTTGTACTTTCTTGTTTCGCTCTATGGATTTGTATTTCTATGGAACTTAAACGTTTGTGTGTTTGTATTTGGTGGTTTGCATTTGTTAATTTGTTTGCTAGTGAAGCAGGAGGTTTTTTAGCAGCCCAAAAGTAGCCTATATGTATGTATTTCATGTTAAGAACAACATGTTTGTTAGAGTAATTATGTTAAATTTCAAGGAAACTATATTATTTCCAGGTTCAAAATACCGGCCGGTATTTTAACAATACCGGGTAATACCGGTACACCGGCCTTCGAGGACAACTCCGGTATGATTAAAATTTCAGTAGTACTAACTACTACTCGCTGTTAACTCTGGTATGATTAATATATTTCTTGTAAATCCTATTGATTTCTAATGAAAGTGATGATCTGATAATAATAATAATAATAATAATAAGGCACCTTTTCTGGGGAAATTATCATCAGGCGTTGCTTCTGCTGCTGCTATTTGTTTATCTGCCATGTTTTCTGCTACAAATCAATCAATCAAGTTGTTAATAATAGAAGATTGGTCAATTTTTTTCTTCCTTCAATCAATTGGGGTTGATTTATTAATAAATAAAGAAGAGATAATAATAATAATAATAATAATAATAATAATAATAATAATAATAATAATAATAATAATAATAATAATAATAATGGTGATGCACCTGCCTTTTCTAGGGATTTTGTTCGGCTTTAAACCATCATCATGAGTCGCTTCTGCATTTCATTTATCCTGCATTTTTTCGGCTTCAAGCAAATCGTTATTAAAAAAAAAAACTAATCGAATTCTTTAACCTCCTTGGGATATTAATTGATTCAGCTAAAATATATGTATGTGTCTGATCGGTTTGAGTGTGTATGTACATATATGTATGTTTGTATATATTTTGATTGGATATGGTATAAAGATATAGAGATAGATCGCTGGAGTTGATATACAAATTTATGTGAAGAATGGATAGATTTGGTATATAATTGAAGATTAGATATATTAGGTTTTAATTTTACTTTTAATTTAGGTTTAGGGTGTGAAGAAAATGAGAAGACCTAGGATGTAGAAGATGGATCTTGAGATCTGAAGCATCATCTACTTTTATTTCACTTGTGTGAAAGGGGAGGAAAAGAGAGAAAGGATAATTGAATAAAAATAATCATTGATGGTCCTTTATTTAAGAAAAAGACTGAAATGCCCTACGCGTGAGAGACACGTGAGATGTTAACAGAACTGAGATGACGGTCAATAAGTCAAAGGACTAAACATGAACCTTATCCTCCTATAAAGGACTGTCAATGAAGTTTTCAATTAGTAAGGATGAAATGTGACTATTTGGGTAAACCACATGGACGATTTGTGTCGTTTACTCTAAAATTTATTTGAAAAAATAACTAAAACTGGGATTAATGCACCTTTGGTTGGTGTAGGAGAGAAAGCAAACGATGTCTATATTGGGTGGGTGCTTCGATTGTGTTTCTTCTATCTTTCTACTTAATCGCACGAAGTGTCCATGTGGTTTACACTTGACATCACTTTTAGTCCCTGTTGTCTCCGGCCCATCGCTGCACAAAAATGCTCCAGACATATATATTATTATTATATTATATCATCATATATATATGTGTGGACATATTGTGTATATAAGAGGACTAGCGTTGTACCCGCGCGATGCAGCGGGGAATAAGAAAAAAATGTCGGTGGTTTGATGGTGGTTTGTGGGGCGGCGGCGATGAAAAAGAAAAAAAAACAAGCCGGCGGCGGTGGATGGTGGTTTGATGGTGGTTTTTGGGGCGGTGGTGGATGGTGTTTATGGGGGGATAAGTACATAGAAGGTGGATTGCGGCGATGGATGGTGGTATTTGGGGCGGTGGTGGATGGTGTTTATGGGGGGAGAAAATCAGAGAAGGGGGGAGAGAAAGAAAATCGAAAATCGGACGAACGTATGTGTGTGTAATGAGCGTGATGGAGAAAAAATAGGGTAGTAAATTAGGAGGGCATAAAAGACATTTTAAAAGTAGAGGTGTTAAAAGGGGGGTGGGGTAGTTTGTTTATTAAGGGAGTATAGATAAGATTCATAATCAACTAGTGTTATACCTGACCGTTAAATTGGTCGGGTATAACAACCACACATACAATTGAATCTGGGTCTTTAATTTTAGTATGCCAACCGCATCGTTAAACAATACAATGTAGATCTTAGAACAAAAAACTTTAGTTGCGAAATAAAAAATTGCAAACTTTCTTGGAAGGTATAAATAAGAAGTTAAAAACTTTGACGGTGAAAGTAAAAAGACTAACACTGCATCACCGTGAATTTTTAAAGGTAAAAAGTTTTAAAATATTTAATGGTTAAAGTACGAAACATTAAAACGTTATCACCTTAAAAATAATGATATAAGTCAATATAAATAAAAATTATTATGTTAAATAAAACGAAAAATATAAAACCCAAAAAGTTAAGCTAACAACTACACAACACGTTAACTTAAACATTAAAATTAAAATAAAAAAAAAACTAAGCAAGCAGGCAAGCTGCTAAGCCAGCAGCCAGCCAACTTGGTTCACTGTTCACGCGAAATTACTTTATATAGGTTATAATTTATATCATATTTATATTATTATTATTATTATTATTATTATTATATATAAGTTGTATAATAATATTTCATTAAATTGGAAAATGCAAGAATTTAATAAGACCCATCCTTATAAGGAACCATGTCTAACCCACGTCTAACAATATTCATCAGTTTCTCTCTCCTCTAGACACACCAAGACACACCCCTACTTATAACCTCCACTTCTAACCCGTTCTAACACTATTCATCCATTATTATATAATTTCATTTTCATTTTTCACAAAACTAAACAAACACATTTTATTAAAATTAAAACACATTACATTACTTAAAAATAAAAGATACAATACTAAAAAAGACAGTACTGGAAAAAAAACATGAAAACCTAAAGAACAATACGATTACTCTTCGTCGTCTTTGATTGACATTTTTCCTATTCCACAGTGAGCCGTTTCATTAGCCCACCACTTGTCGTGCTCTGGGCATTTCACTTCCCACGTTGATTTGCCTTTTCCGCAGTTGTCGTGAAACGATTCCGCCCAAGTGCATTGGTCGGTCAACGTGTGACCGGCCTTAAACACATGATTGATCGCCCTCTTCACCCTTTTGCTCTCATCTTGCAGATAATAAGAATATGTCTCTTCGTGTTTCGAGATTGTGCGACCTGGTGCTTCTATTTCCTGAACTTGTTGGTCGCATAGGTGTCTCTTCTTCCGTAGATAAAGCAGTTCCCCAGAGAGTTCATTTTGGAGGAGGGTGTCCTCTTTGACATGTTCCAGGATTTGTGCTTTCATCTCATCTTCAGTGAAACGAGGTCGGTGAACGTTCTTATTTGATGATGATGATGAAGCCATTTGGTTAGTGATTTTTAGTAGATGAAACACAAATAGAATGGTGATGAGACTGGTTAAGGATCTGGGTAGCTATTTATATATTGAAAATGTAGGTAGCCGTTTCAGAGACTGTAAATGTAAATATTTTGAATTTTTGGCCGTTTCAGGGACTGTAAATGTAAATTTTTTAAGTGAACGTTGGAGGGACTGTAAATGTAAATATTTTGAATTTTGAACGTTGGAGGAGCGTCTTTGACTTTACAACTATAAATACAGTCTCCTTACCTGATATTTCATTTCAAAACTCACACTTTACTTCTTCTGCAATGGCTTCTTCATCAAGTGTCCCTAACCGAAGACCACCAATGACTGTCGATCAAGTGAATGACAGTATCATGGCTGATATCCTCGACCACCAAATGTGCAAAGACAATCTTGTTGAAATTGGTCTAAAACTTCAAGCGAAAAAGAAATGGTGTGCAGAACAAATCAAGTATATACAAACAAGGCATTGCACTGAGCTTAAGTGTCAATACTTTACTTATTTGCAGGGGAAGTTTGACAAGATTAAAGAAACTGTGGAAAAAATTACTTGTGCGGTCATCACTTTGGATGAGTTCATTAACCAAGCCAAAGCAATATGCCCAGAAGAAATAAGTTGTCTGTTTTAATGTTATGTTGTATGCTTTTCTTTATTTCTGTTTGTAATGTTTTTAAAAGTATGAATAAACTTATGTTCTTAATGTAGACTTATTTTATTAAAATACTTAAAAACATTACAATAGTAGTAGACAGAAAACACACAATTCAAACTGCTAAAACACACTTAATCAAACTACAAAGTCTACTTCAAAATCCAGAACAACTTAAAACACAACAAAGATAAGCTGCCTGAAGACATGCTCGTATCTGAATCCTCTCCCATGCTTCTCTCGATACATCCGATGCGCCGTTGCATAATGTTCCTCATCGTCTTCGTACCTCACTTGTGCAATCAACTGCATCCAAATTGCCTCAAACTCTTTGCATTCCCTCCCCATCTTGCTCCAGTGACCTTGCAGTTAAGCCTTGCTTCGTGGTCCTCCATTGGTCTCCTCGTTGAACATTTCAGTAACGTCAGCCCAAAAGGAAACGCCGGGATTATTCATTTCAATCCTGCCCGTAACAGGGTCAGGTCTCCTCGTTACCCAACATCTCGACAAACAAAGATCTTCTTCTTGAGTCCACACAATTCTACACATTCTGAATGGTTTATGAAAAATGGGATATGAAATGGTTTGAAGTTGAAAAGAAGTAGAAAGAAATAAGTTGTGATATGAAATGTTAGTGTGAAGTTCAGAATAAATAAGGGTTTTGAAAAAAAAAAAAATTTAAAAATTGTTTTTTTTTTCAAACTAGCCGTTTGAATTCAAAAATAAAGACTAAAAAATTGTTTTTTTTTTAATTCGGGCCCCACGTTTCCTCCTCTATCCGCGTCTAAATTCGAACGCAGTAGCACCAGACGCGGCTAAACGCCGCCGGTGCTACTAGCGTCTCTCTTATTCATCGCGTCCGACGCCCGGTAGACGGGCTATAAGGACCGGTCTAAAAGGTGATTTTGTCATTTGTAGTTGTTTAAATTTAAATTCCATTAACTGAATTCCATTGAATTCTGTCAACCAAACAAAAGATAGATTTTAAAACTTTCCTATTGCAATTCATTCAAATTCCAATTCCATTGACATATTCCAATTCCATCAAAAACATTCTGTGAACTAAACAGCCCGTAAGACTCAATATGCCCTTCTATGTTTTATCATATAATATATTACTAATGCCCTTCTATATTAATCTCTCTCTAAAAATTAATCTAAAAAAACCAATATCTTAAAAGAAAAAACCCAAATCTTCGAAGTAACAAACATATACATGGATCATGTAAAAAAAAAAATCCAAGAACCTTATCTGATGAAATTAGTTTACCACTAATATACTAGTCTTACACACAACCCCTAATCCTATATGCATATAAGACCATTTATAAGGCCTAGGTGATTGAATGGTGGAATGATATGATGTAGCAAGTGAAACAATGTTAAAGCCTTAAGTAAGCTAGGTGAAGTGTACCGGTAAAGAGGTGTCGGTTATTCATTTCACCGACTGAAATTTTGTTGATTTTTTTGTTTTTATGTGATTGAGTTATCATGGGTCAAACACATATACACTCTATTTCTAGTTTGTGGGCCACACAGGAGGAATCTTTTCAAACTTAACCCATATATACTTTGCATTTACTTCTGGGTAGTATGATATGATATACTGTATATTTTAAAATAAAAAGTATTGTGTTTCTGATTAAATAAAAGTGGGGACCAAATGATTGATGAATAAGTAGGGGGAAAAATAAAAGGTGAAAAAAATGAAAAGGTGATGCTAATATGAGAGGAAAAAATATAGATGAAATGGTGAACGGCTACGAATGATCTAACATTGACACTCATTCATATCTCTCTAAGAGCATCTCCAATGAGATAGTTTTTTTCTAAAAGCTTTTTATAAAAAGCTTTTCATCAAGTAATAACTCCAATGGTTAAAACTCAAAAAAAGTCTTTTAATTAGTTTTTAATTATGAAATAGTGAAGAGAGAGGATGTCACATTCTTGCAAAGACTTGAAATTTCTCAAGTCATTGATAAAAAACTTTTTACTCCAATGGTAAAAAGCCTTTACAAAAGCTTTTTCAAATAGTAAAAAGTTTTATAAAAAGCTTTAGATAAAGCTCCATTGGAGGTGCCAGGGATGAGCGAAAAGTCCCAAGTCCCGGTCCCATCCCGATCCCGGTACCGGGAAGTGGTCCCGAGTCCCAATCGGGATCGGTACCGGTACTCATTTTTATAAGTTCGCGGGATCGGTACTAATCGGGATCGGTACCGGGAAATACCGAGGAAATCTCGTTAGTCCCATCTAGTCCCGAAAAACAAAATATTGTGATGTTATATCTGTATCTTTTATGTAAATCAGTAGCTATATCCATCCATCAGTTCTATTTATATGTTTTATTGTTAACTTAATAACTTCTTGTACAAACGTTACAGTATATAGGAACAAATGTAATCTTATCTACATGAAATAAGCTGATTATATATAAATGCACACATGTATGTGTCTGTATGTAATCCTTAATTCTTATTCATGTATTTCGACCAACTTGTTATTCATTAATTAATTATCATCTAAGTTCTGTCCTAATCTCTCCATTTCATCCGATTCAACCTTTATGTTTAAATGACAAATGACCATATGCTAATAAATACACATATATATCACTTGATCAAAGAAGATATAGTATCTGTATTAGTATAGATCAGTATATCTAATTAATCAAGACAGTAATGCTAAATTAATCTTTTATATCTGCTGGTACTGATCAAATTTGACCAGTCTTATATTATACTCAAATATGCAAAACATCACTTATGATTCGCACGTTCAAGAAATCAGCTTAGCGAGATTTTAAAAAATTCGGTATTAGGTGGGATTTGGTACCCAAGTCCCGGTCCCGTACCGAGTCGGTACTAGTCCCGTACCGATTTATATGGGATCGGGATCGGTACTCATATTTGAGAAAATTCGGGATCGGTACCGTCGGTACCGGGACCGGTACGAGATGGTACCAGTCCCATGCCCATCCCTAGGAGGTGCCCTGATATCTCTGCCTCTCTCTCACACACACACACATGGAAACAAAAAACAAAATTTCCAAATCATTATTTAATGGTATTTACACTAAAATAGGTTAGGCATAACAAACACTAACACATATGCACACTTCTCTGATGTTGATGGGTGGAAAAAAAAGCATCAGATCGGAAAATATGGGGTGGGTTGGAAAGGATCGGTGGTGGTGAGCGGTTGCTATGTTAAAATACCCACCAACGATGAACCTTATCTATCTTTTTCTTCAAAGAGCGCTTGTCCTCTAGCTTTTTGTTGTCTCCCCCATAAACGATGGTAACGTTAAGTGTTACAGTGGTGGTCGCTACAGTGGTCTGTGGTGGTGGTTGACGCAAACGATAGTGCTTGCGGGAGGGAGGACAAAGTGGGGAGAGTTTGTGGTGGTCATCGATTTTATTGATTTTCGGTTCATATAAACCCGAGTCAAAATTTCAGTTATTGATAGATTTAGGTCTTGTTTTGATTTGGGGGAAAATTTTTGGAAAGAAAAAAAACTTTGGTTTTTATTGTACAAACTATCAAATCTGACTATTATTAGTGTGAGATTAATAGTAGATCCCATCAAAATGGGTGTAAATTAGTTTATGTGATTTTGATTTTGATAGTAGTGTGATGGTGATGATGATTTCAAATAGATATGTATGTAATTATATAAGGTTTTGCAGACAACGAAAGAAATACGTGAACTAATATACTCGTATATTTTTTTCTTTTGAAGATCTTGGTTTTCTGGGTTAATTTTTAGAGTAGCAGATTTGAAGAAATATAAAT
Source organism: Erigeron canadensis (assembly GCF_010389155.1). Taxonomy (NCBI): domain Eukaryota; kingdom Viridiplantae; phylum Streptophyta; class Magnoliopsida; order Asterales; family Asteraceae; genus Erigeron; species Erigeron canadensis. The sequence continues at coordinate 43,273,671 of NC_057764.1, forward strand.
GAGAGATAAGCATGGATGAAGATAATGGTGCCGTAAGAAAAAAAAGAGTTTATGTGTAAAACTTATAGATAAAAAAGTATAATGGGCAACCGTGTACAAATGAAAAAATACGTTAGTCTTCTCGTGATTAATCCATAATAATAATAATAATGGTAATGGAGGGATTCCTTACCCCGGTACCACAACAACGACATTATCGGATGGCTCAGCGAACGGTGACAAATATGTAATTACTTCTCGAGATCAAAAATTGCTAACGGTGGCACTAGTGATGGTGATTTCTAAATTCTGATCGGAAAGTTGTATGTTTGTAGTGGTTACTCCACTAAATGCTTGAACAATTTGTTACTTAATGTTTGTTTCTTGCCTTTCTTCAGCCACACAGTGATTTTATTACCAAGGTTGAATAGGTAAATTGGTTTTAAGGTTTCACAAATCAACCAAAAAGGGTTGAATGCTTTGACTTAAATTGACATGTTTGTATTTTGTAGGACTACCTGTGTTAAGATTATCAAGTCTAATAGTAGAATAGAAAAGAAAAGACCTCGAGAGCAAATATAATTATTTTCACGAATACAAAAATGAGGGTAGACTCCATATAAATACCATGGAACATTATTAATTAGATGCCACAATAATAGGAGTTTTAGTTGATTTATATCTTGTTTTTTTCTTTTTTTTACATGGAGTTTTAGCAATAACTAACAATGAGATAAAGTTCACTTAAAAAAGATGATTTTAAATGGTGGCGATTAAAATAAAATGTAATCGAATGGTCCTGCTTTTGTTTTAACTTTGATTACCGGGAACAATTCCTACATTATATAAATCCCACTAAAAAAAAGTTAGTTACTGCCTATGTGGCATGTTTTAGAATGCAAGAAAGTTTAAAAATCCTTACATTATATCTCCATAGCAATTCTAAGGATTAGTTATCTTTAAACGAGCAATTATGAAATTATATTTAAACCGCCTCCCCTCTCATTCTTTCTAAGGCTGGACGGAGTGGGTAGGGGAGGGAACCGGTATCGGGTCGGTACCGGTTGGGTGGGCAGCGTTTTGGGAGGGCTGTGCCGGTTTTGCTGCCGATATTGTAACCGTTGCTATGCTTTTTTTTTTTTATATATACTGAGCTGCCATTTACGAGTATATATACATATTTATATATATAAGTTGCAAGTGTGGTTGGAAAAGAAGACACATGCACTATCTATATATAATATTAAGTAAATTTATATTTACAATTTATACCCTGAAATTTAAATTATTTATAATTTGGTTCAATGTTTTTTTTTTTCTTTTTTGTTTTCTATACATTATATTATTATTTTATTACACATTATTACTATTTATCATTATAATAATTATTATTATTAAATAAAATGTTTTAGTTTTAAAAATGAAATTAAATAAAAAAGGTAGAGAAGGGAGGGAAGGGGTGGCAAAGTGCTCCAGCGTAAGGGAGGGGAGGAGGAAGAAAAGCAGGGGAGGAATGGGGAAGCTCTCCCCCACCCTAATATAAATTACCCTTCTCTCACAGTTGCGCTTCCCCCTCTCATTCTCTCTAACATAATCATCTCTCCGAATTATTTTGTTCTTCGTCATCAAGGAAATCACTAAAACAATCACATTGATAAAATATAGATTTTTTGTTATCCTCTTTCATTCGTGTCATCTCCATCTGATTTCATATAGCATAAGGATATGGCCCAATAATTAAACTGCAATAGTATTTTCGGTGAGTTTCATTATAATTCTGTTGATTTGATAAACATATATTTTTGAATTTGCTTTACTTTTTTCAAAATATATGGATGTAATTTCGTTTGATGTTATTTTTGGTTGTTAAAATAAGGGTAGAAAAATTCACGCTGATGTGAAGAAATTTTTGCTATCCAAGTTTCCTACAATTTGGAGCAATGGGCTTCTTATACACGAAGAAAAAGAAGAGGTGAAGGAGATCATTCCACAGCTAATGCATTGGACATCTAAAAAAATTGATTCTCTATGCTCATTGACCAAGGTACATTATTACCTTGAGATTTTTTAGTTCATGTACATAAATCTCTACTTTTGTTTTTTTTATTGCCATGTTAAGTTATACTCTTAAAAATTAATTATGACTAATCATGTCTTAACTATCTACTAAATGTTAGATATTATCTTGAAAAATTCACCGAATATGCGTATTAGTAATTATTCAACGAAATAATTTGTAGTTTTTGTGTGCACACCAACTATCCAATAAAATGCCCAACTGAAAACCCATTATTTGTTATCTTATATATATATATATATATATTCTAAAGTTGTAAGATTGAAATCAATGCTAAGGATTAAGAATTAATTAGGGATTTTATGATTTTACTTCGAATTTATGTTTTACTGATTTGTTAGGGTCAATTGGAGTGTGATGCAGTTAATTGAATTGTTATTATGTGTATCAGTGTATATATGTATATATGTATGTATTAGATGTAAATTGGATGAATAAATCTATTGATTGACAGTTATAAAGATGGTAATAGTGGGAAGTGGAAGGTGAAGAGAAAATTGATGAAGCATATTACTATTACTAAATTACTCAATAATGATAATAACTTCCTGCCCTTTCTCACCATATTCCATCACCAAAACCTCTAATCAAATCCATACTAGCTCTTACTTTTCACCAGAAACACAATTCAATCTCTAATGATAAATATGTTCGTTTTATTGTTATAACTTAGTAACGTATAGATTTTTGTTGCTAATTTCTTTTTTGCTTACGTGTTTTATTATAGATTCTAGCCATATTTACCCTCTTTTTCTATATCTATTGTCATGATATCGGATTAAACTTTACAGGTTCTTTTATTCTTTTTGTAATGACCTTTTTTTATAGAAGGTATAATTTGTTTGTATGTTGTGTTCTTATTGTGAATACGTTATTGATAAAAAAAACACAGGTGTTTTATGAAATGCCTTGAAGAGTAGTTATTGAATTTTTAGTACTATATTTGAATATTTGATGCATGGGGCTATATTTCAAAAGTTGGATTTCTAGCAAGGTTTAGATGGACTCCAAACCGTCTTTGAATTGCACTTTTAACTAGAATGTGGTTTGAACAGGGCTTTGACTGAAGCTGGGTTGGGATTGGTCTTTATAGGTTGAGTTTTGTTTGTTTTGTCCATCCTACACAGGGGGGAGGGGTTGGGGTTGGAGTCGTGCTGGTTTTGGTCAACATGATTTAAGAAGTGTGATACATAAATGACCCTGTTTGGTATGAATCATTACACATGTCAACCATTTTGGTATGGCAACCAATTGATTGTGATGCCATATTTTCAAGTTTCTTATGTTTTTGTAATTGGAAGATGTAGAGACAAAGAGTTTTTTTCATAATTCTGTCAATTTTAGTTTAATAATAGTTCAGGCAATTTGTAACGATATGAAAGACATAGGTTTGTGTGATTGTGTCCAACTTATTGCTTCTTGCAGTGAGTATTTCATCGAGTTCAATTCTTCTCGGATCAAAGTTCTTCAAGCTTAGGAGGACCTGGTTTGTTCCATAAGGAAGACTACCTCAGAGGATTACGAGTCTCGCCACCTCCACCATTATGAAGGGCTCATGAAAGCTCTCATTTTGTCTAGGTACAAGTAAAACTTGATATTTGACCTTTTTTAAATTCCGTCATTGTAGAAAAATCACTTGAAAGTTCACCGTTGAGAGGATTACCACTTTGAAATATTTTATCTTCACATAGTTTTGCTCAGGCTATAGGAACCATAGGTGTTACTGCATTGTCAAAAAGAAGACATAAATATGGTGGAATCAATTTTGGATTCAGCAAAGGAGAAATATGCAAAAAAAGGACATGTCCACAAACCCGAGATTGTTAATGATCATGATTCTCATGTTCTTTCTCGGTATATCCATTAATAGAGTCTAAAAAATACATATGCTGATATAATATGTTGTTTTTAACTTATCTGGACTACATGGATATTGCTTCTACTTATGATTTCTACTATGTAGATGTGTAGCAAAGTCATTCAACCAAGTTCACCAGTAGTGGTTTTTTTGAAAGATTATTATTGTCTGCTGCAACATTTGTGGAAGATGAAAATTTCATGGGAAGCCCGTGCTGATTCCCGCATAGCTTGCATTCTTTTCTGTCTTCCAAGGGGTGGATCTGAACTTGGGCAAGGTACATATTCTAAATTTTGCCTACGACCATCACTTGATGAAAATGCCAAAAATTATGTAAAAAACTCGTGATGCTGGAAAATAGTGCATGCTGCCTTAGTTTACGAACTACTCTACTCATCCCGTATTATCTTTTGGGTATTTGACACTTAAGTTTAGGAAGAAGAACTTTTGGTAGTTCTTCATTATGCTTTTTTTTTATTAGTATCTACATATAATATATATGTCACTTAAAAAAAAGTTAGTTATTGCCTATGTGGCATTCTTTAGAATGCAAGAAAGCCCAAAAATTTTCACATGACAAGTAGATAGGAAGTCTACGGATTGGTTACTTTCTAATTGCTCAATTCTAATTCATAACTGCTTAAGGAAAGAACGTGTGTTTGTTGGCCGTTACCGAACCATGCACTTATGGAAGTTTATTTATCCCACATGTTTAAAATAAATGTGATTTACATCTACGCACAATTAATACTTTTTTGGAAGGATAAAAACAGGTTCTGAGCAGTCATAGTTTGTCTTTCGAGCTCCTGCAACTTCATTGGATTGTTACTGCTTTATTAATAATTTCTGTATTGGTTTTGTGACATGTGTAGGTAACTAGGTAGTCATTTGGTTAAATCGAACGGTCTGCAAAAATTCGTGTTCCAGCCTCAACAGTGAAAGGTTCGAAGAAATCTTTTATCATACACTAAATGGTGGCATGGGGATGTGTAAAGTTGTTGTCTTTTGTTTGTCAGCAACTAGCAGGTTAATGTCACACTATGGGGGTCTGTCAAATATTTTGCAACAAGGTAGAGCCGTAGAGATTATGGATGTCCGGACAAAAAATGGGTGGTTCAAATTTATGTGCACAGATGGCAAGAGTAGAAAGGGTCTTAAGTAGGAGAACGGGAAGTTTCAGTGCAATAGCAGTAAGATCGACCAGTTAACAAGGTTACGTATTTCCTTTTTTATATGAGCATATCAATATTAAAATGCTGCTGGAGGTCCAATATTGTAGGTTGAATTTATGTTATATTTGTTTCCAACATGGCTTTTCCATTGGTCGGTTTGCAAAAGAACAGTCTTCGTTTACTTCCATCGTCCATCCCCTTCTTAACATGATTATTTGGGTTTTGTCGTTTTCGTCTAATATTTTTATCGTTTCATTTGTTCATGTGCTGGAAAATGGCTATCTAAGTGTTGATCAACATGTAGATAATGAAGACCTGCATGAGAGCTTGGTAATTAACCTTATAATATACGTATCTTCGGTTATTAAGCCCTTTTGATATATGTTTTATATATAGGTCCGGCCAACAATATCTACAAACAGATTAGAGGTGTGCAACAATCAAGATCATAACCTACAGAGGGTGGGAGTACCACATTTAAGTTGAAGACGTTCAACGCAACATGATCAGGTTGTATGTAGTATGGACCCAAATGGACGTCATTCACACAGCCATTTGTAGAGAAATAACAACACTTTGTTATTCAGGCCGGAAGTCTAACCAGTTCTGGAATAAAATTTGTTCATGCTTGCCTAATAGAAGCAATCGATCAAACCTACCATCAACAGGTCCACACCTTCAATTCTGTCTCCCTGTACAAACATTCAAATTAAATTACATTGTCTGTTTTTTATAGAACGTTAACCTTTGTATTGTATTACATCGTAGGAGTTCCCCGAGCGCTTTCTAAAAGTATTGATTGGCCGTCCGTTCAACTCCCATTACTTAACTCTACAACTACACGTAGCAAACCAAAATGCAGAGGTCGATGTATTTTATGAGCCACGTCCTTGCAAAAGGAGTGGTAGTTACTTTTAAAGGCAAGACAAGGCAGCATCACTCTCCATACCTTTAACTATCGTGTCCAAGTTTTCAACACGGACGAGATTGCTCTGCATCTTGCTCTTACCGATCATTGCAGCCCCTATATACACTCCCACAACAATAGCCGAACCTTACTATGAGAAGCATCTCGAGTACCATACTCTGAACACGCATATGCTGGTATCTTACCCTTTCATTCACCATATAATGTATATCGTGGTATCTTTATTAATTTCAAGCACTCTATCAGTGACACATTATATATTTTGTTTACTAATTTTATTATACTTCGTTTACTTATGTTAAATATTTTATATTTTCTTTATTGGTTCATAGCTTACTCAATTACAACCATTCAGATCACTTTTTCTTTATAATCATTACTCACTAATGATGATAATAACATATGGAGAAAAAATTGTTCAGACACTACCTTCACTCATATCACTGATTTGCTAACACAGCCACAAATTTTTATGCAGGCTATACCAAGGAGGTTCGTTTGCAGCCACCAACATACCAAAAAGTCATCCTACACTTAGGCCATCTAGAGTTTCACGTGAAAGGGAGCGCCAAGTGATGCACTGGACCATCATCCTTACTTCCATGACTGCCAAATACTACCTCGGTACCACTATATTTCAGTGCCACGTTTTTTTCTGATGTTAGAAACCAAACTCCTGGTAGTAAGTAGTAACTACCTTACAGGGTCAGCTTTGCCTCTGAAGCTCCTTATTATTGATGATGATGACGACATACTGGCTTTGAAAGAATCCAATGTGCACTCAGGTTATAAGAAATCACTTTCTTTTTTTCCAATATAGGTTATTGATAAGAAATCAATGTCTCTTATTCTGTCGCGTGTCTCCTGTTTTCTTCTCCAAAATGATGTTTTCTCATAATTATAGATTTAGTTGTGAAATTATAAAGGAATAAAAAGCGAATTAGTTTTTGCAGAATGATGATTCCAAGGTACCTTTCTTTTCTTCTTATTATTTTTGATAATTATCAAAAACAAATTTGGTTGATTTGATATTAATAAATATAGTTTTTAAAATTTGCTTTTTTCTCAAAAATATATCATCAGCATTCAAATTGTGAGACAAGGGAACAAATTTTTACCCCAACTGCCTGATTCCGTCCGAAAATTTTTGTATACTACACTCGCAAGAATGGATGATTTTATGACATTAACTGGGCAACTTGGTAGATTTCTTAATTTTTTTTGATTTTGATTATTGCTTTGACATATATTTAGGCCTGATATTGTTATTGTATGTTGATCTCTCTTGGGTTATAAGAATTTTTCGTTTTTTCTTTTTAGATTTATCGATTACTGACAATAAAATGTGGCTCATGAACTGTGACTTAACCACCTTCGAAGTTTGAACAAATTCTGATTTTAGAAGGTTTATAACAGTAGAACAGTAGGAATGTGCATAGGCAGATACTTTGTCTTACTGTATTACTCTAACCTAACGGTGGCAAAACAGGTTTTGGTTTGTGATGATAGTTTTTATATCAAGCAAACAGGTTTGAATTGCACTTTTGTAGGTGGTAAGGTCGGCTGGTTGAGGGGGTGATAAATGTGTCAAACCATGTATGGATAACTTAGCTTGATTTTTGAGGATATGACATCGAATATCAATCTATGATGATGTCAATACATGTTAGGTATCAAGTCAAAGCGGGTCGAGGATTTCTATAGTATAACTTTATTGGTAGTAAATGTTTGAAAACCCATTTGAGCATGCTATAGTGACTTTTATACCGCTCCACCTGTTAGAAACATATAACAACTCGTATTGACCCTTTTAACATAAATGGGTGAAATTCATTTTGAATGGAGTACAGACAAGAGTAATGTTCCAAATGCAATTTTAGATAAAACTAAATTTAAGCAATTGTAGGATTTAACTTCTGTTATCTTGCTTTTGTAGGAGATGAATAAAGAAGAAGCTATAGAACTGAAGGTTGTCATAAAATCCGAAAGGGAAGCAAAATTTTGAGTCGAAAGTTTTGGCATTGTAAGATCATCTATTGTCTCTCTGAACACTCATCGTACACCAGACTATGCAAAAGACAGACATCAAACTGTTAAATGTTTTCATTTTTTAACCTCTTGTGGCACTCATTCGTTTTTTTATTGGTTCAAGCGAAAGGTGATAGGCTGGTTGAGGGGTGAGAAAGGTGTCAAACCATGTAACTTGGCACATGGTGAAACGGGTAAGGTTATGGATCCCTTTTGTCCACTGGTACATACTAAAATAGGTTTGATGTTATTTTCATTTGTCCACTTCTCGGAATCAAAATCTAACCCAAATCACCCGTACACAAGTTTGATGGAATCCGAAACCTTCCACAGAAAAAAAGAGTTTATTTACACATAAACTTTCATGTAGCTCATGGTGATCGTAAGGTTATGCTTTTAAATACTTATTTATTCTTTGACACCCACACACTCATACAGTCATACAGTCATACTTGATATTTTTATCATCTTTCTTCAGGTATACCAGATTTCTCCAAAGTATAAACTTTGAAACAGTGAGTCATTTTGATGATATACTCATTTAATATGAATAAATCCTCAAACTTTTCTTATTTTGGATATGCAGGTCATATTTTTGATGTGAAATCTTAGTCAGCTTGTGAAAGCTTGAGTTTGAGCCAATGTTTGTGATATCTTTTCATGGGCCTGTATCCACTTTTAATAACTGGTAGGAACTCATACCATAGTTGTAACGGGATTGTGTTTGATTCTCCGTGGAAATTCCTTACAAGTTACCTGCGAATATAGCACGAAGTTGGCCCATAGACATCATAGATAGTACAAAAATAGCTTGGACACAGAGTTTTGTTTGTAGATAAATCTTGCTGTTAAGTGCCATGCTATTTAGGACCAGAGTATACAAAAAGTTACCCTTAGTTATTTTAGTTTGTTATTGTGATCAATATACGAGGCTTAAACACCATATTTGACTGCCAAAATACCTACAAACCTCAAACTTCAAGTATGTATTGTTTTAGACTATCTTAACTTTCTTTTCTAGGTGATGAAGAATCTGCAGAAGTTGACCAAGTTACAAGACCTATGGTTAGGTCGCAATCATATAAAGTCCATCAACTATTGTGGATTAAAATGTATTAAGAAGCTCAGTTTGCAAAACAATCTGCTAACTTCTATGAAAGGCCTAGAGGTAGCTCTTTTGTTATTTTATAGTAAGGGGGTGGTTGGGATGAATGAAGTTTAATCAGACCTTTTGGAAAAGCTTATTACACAAAAGATTGACCTCAGGTACCCAACCATCTTCATCCATGTTTCTACTCTCACTAGGAGTGTACCGCCTTAGAAGAACTATACTTGAGCAAATGGTATAGCGAAAATGGAAGGCCTATGGAGTGGTGAACCTGGGGGTTTTGGATGTTTTCCTTAAAAGTGTTGTTTCTTTGTGTCTATTTTGTTACTTATTTATCATACACGAGTCACTAATTTATTTATCTTGAAAAACATAGGTTAGATTTTAGCTCATGATATGGTAACTTGGTTAATAGTAGGAGGTGAGAATAAAGTTGTTTGCCATCTGTGTTTAGATCATATTACATGGTCATCACTGTTTGTTTATGTTCCAGCACTGCTCCATAGTCTTACAGTGTGCACACGCATTCTCTGTCATGCACCATCACCCTCTATTACATCCCTGTTATGGAACTACCTTTGTCTATGTTGATTCAACATCAGATTCAGTATTATTTCATGTATTGTAACTTATTTTAGTTGATCATTGTTAATTTTCTATTGTAACAACTCACGTTCTGATATCAATCTTTTTCCAATAGGGTAATGCCAATTTGGTTAAATATATACCTGAGGTCAAACATGGATGAAGATGGTTGGGTACCTGTCTCTTAGATTGCCTTCGTCGAGTAAGTAAATTTTTTCGGTTTTTCAATGGAGCAAAAGGGAACTCATTACTTAATTTATGCTTGACTTTTTCTTTAGTTGTCCTTGCCTAATAGTTTTGAAGCAAGGGGTAGATCTTTTTCAGTTCATGCTTTGCATTCGTAAATTGGGATTGATATATATATATATATGGAAAATGATACATGATGTTAACATGATGTAACTTAGATGATGTTCTCTCACATAGTCACATCAATTTTTATACATGTCAAAAAGCCCCCATAAATTTTATGATTTGTGAGAGCAACATCATCTAACTTGATGTTAACATCATCTAAGTTATCTCCATTTATTTAACAGTGCGCAAATTAAGTAGCTTGGGTATGTAATGTATTGAATGCTATTCAATCTTATTAAAAACATTTACTTCAATCTTACTAAAAAAAGTTGTTTATGGTTGTAAGCGCATCACACGGTACAAGCACTAAGTGATCATTGTAAATTTTAGGTGGCTTTGATATCATGTGCAATGAAAGGGACAAGATAGAGAGACATATTCTGAGTAGAATGACACTTGAAAAATCTAAGTTTATCTTTAACTACATTTAAACCAATTATAAAACTTTAGCTAATATATATCCAAGTAATAAAATGTCACTCTAACTAAAATCATTGTGAGTAAAAGGCATATACCTATGAAATTAATTTATTAAAAGAATTAAACGAATACAAAATACTATGCACATTCCTAAAGGTACGGTAAACCTTCGCACTTCAATACCATTTAACTTCCACCATAACTATCAAATACCTAACAATTTTTTTGTTGAACATAAAACTACTACAAATTACGTACTCCGTAATTTAGACCACAGTCCCCTTTGAATCCCATAGCTATGACATCTTCATCAGCCAATGAAAAATATATAAGAAAAGAAGATTAAACCTATAGACATGTAAAAAGTAGAAACAATAGAAATTTGAAATATAAAGTGATATGTGCAAGAAGAAAACTTACTGTCAATTTACTCATGAATCTGTAATTCTATGCTATTGTAATTTATCTTTCCTATTTACGATATTGGCTTACACAATTATGTTCCTAATTGCTTATGTGTATAATTGCTTAAAGAATAAAATAAATTTAAAAAATTGCTTACGACTGCAAGCGCATCGCGTGGGTCTAAGCACTAGTATATATATATATACAATAATAATAATAATAAAAACAATAAGAGTATGAAATGTACCTTTACAAAACATTTTTAACGGGTCTCTTAAAGTCATAATCGACATTTCCAAGTTCTCGTCAAATGAGTCAAGACTTGAACCGTATGCTAAGTGCGAATGTTGACTTTTGAATGGGGCGAAAACCAATCTTCCCATCACAATCATGTTTTTATTGAAAAAAAGAAAACTTCGCTTCCATATCATTTGTTATCTTCATATACAGTTGCTTAGTCATACAATAACGTATCCTAATTAAATTCCCTCGGTGGGAAAACCGGATCTTTAACAAAGTAAAACCGAATCAAACGCTCATGTGACTCGACAAGACGGCGTACTAGAACTGACTTTCGGTGACGCGGTCGTTCTACCACTTGAGTGTTTTCACCTTGCGCAACTTGCATCATTAGATTAACGGTCATTTGTACCGTGTTATCAATAGCCTCGTCTAAATATCCACTGTTCATAAAAAGAAAAAAGACCTTGTCTAAATCGGTTGAACCATCCGAATCATCGCTAGGTGTTAGACCCTCCGATTCATGTGGATCCATAAGTCTAGTAGAATATGTGATAGTATGTGTTTTTATAAAATGAAAGAAGAAAGAAAGAAAGAAGATAGTCGAATGTTGTTTGTTGAAAATGTGTAGTATATATACAGGATACGTAAGATTAATAAAGTTAAAAATTTATTTTACTTTGGGTCAAACTATCCGTTGGGAACGGATATATTTTCGTATTCATCACCCAAGGCGCCCGTCTTGCCCATTCCACCAACCCCCCTTTCCGCCTAGCCGGGCCGGTGTTCACGGCGGCATGTGGCGACGTTGCCAAGCATGCCGCTCCATACCGCTTAGCCTAAGGCACTGCACCATGTCCATGCATCCCATATTACTGTATGCCCGCCCTTAAGGTAACCACATTTAGCATACATATGACATGTATAACAATCTATTGCAGACAAAAAATTATCAAATCATGACTGACAAAAAATAACTGATAAATCTACACTTCTACACTTCTGATAAGAGAGTAAGAGACTATATATACTTGCACCATTTGGGCTCACTTTTGCAAGCGGCATTTTCTTGAAAAGCTTCAAAGAAACATTTAAGCTACCTGTTGAAGCAAAACCACTGATAACAGCACTCCAACTTATTACATTAGGCTTAAGATCTTTTTCTGACTTGACAAAAAAAAAAAAAAAAACGCATAGAAAGCCGCGTGTCACACAGACCAACTTGAGCATACAAGTACACAATGAAATCAAACTATGTCAAGTCATCAAACTCTACATTGTAATCTTGGAAACAAGCTTTTCAGCAGGTTCAGAAACTCCATGTTTCCAATACACGCACAAAAGCGAGTTTTTAGCAAACAAAATAGCATCAAAACCAGCCGTTACCAAATACCCATATGTACCTCCCTCCTCATATCCTAACTGACCCAAAGGCCAAAAATGCATGACAAAATGGGCGAGTTCAAGTGAGGCACTATAAAGTTCATGAACCATTAACAAACATATTAAAGGTAGCATATTCAGCCGATGTATGGTTACAATGTCCATTTGGGTAATGTCAATCTAGAACGGATCATATATAAACTAAAAGTCAAAGATTACAACTTTTGTAACTTGTAATTTATTTAACACTCTGTTACTATCTGCCCGTACACCCAAACTTGAATAATGAGGAACACAAAGATTGAATAAAAACTGAAGTGACAAAGACTAGAACACAAAATGGAAGCAGCTAGTCACAAGACAAACAACATTTACCATAAGGACAACAAGAAGAAGCCGTAGCTACTAGATGATATTTATTCAAATTCTTCGGGGAAATTATTGAGGAGATGTACCATGATTTCAAATTTATAATAATTATAGTCTTTCAAATTGTTATGGAAGATGCCGTAAATCTCATCGGCAGTCATCTTGGTGAGCATGTCATCAACTTCTTTCATCAGCAGCTCCTTTAGGCTTTTTATGTCCAAATAGAAAGCAGCCTGAAAATAAAAACACAAAAATAAAGACCAATCATCATCCAAATAACATATACCCATTTGGTATTTGCAAAATAATAATTCCCTGCATATGTGAGAGAAAACAAATTTTCTTTTTGATAATAATAAATTTATTAGAATATAAAAGAAAAAGAAATACTACTACAAGAGAAAAGAAGCGTACAATCATAAGATTAATAGCATCGCTGTGGTAGCGTTGGAGAAATTGGGAATCGAAAGCATTCAAATCGGCAGGATTATTATTGTTGATCTTGGCACGTCCCTCACAAAATTCAGCAACCTTGTAAAGGATGTCGCTTTGGCCTTCGAATTTGAACTTTTCAAAAAATCGACACTCGTAATCGTTACGTATAAGCATACACTCCTTGGCAAAGGGTTTCGCGTCGACGCACACCCCGTCCGAACAACGAATCGTGATCTTAAACTCCTCCTCCTCCTTCATCATGCTCGTAGTATTTTTATTTATTTTTTTGCTTTTGTTTTTGTTTCTACTTTTTTTTTTACTAGGGGAAAAAAACAAACAAACTTATGATCAAACTAGTCCTTACTAAATCTATATTTAACACTTTTACCCCCCGCTCCCCTAACTATTTATTTACTTTTCTCTTAGAATAAACACAAAAAACACCAATCCGTTGTATCAGAATACATATAATTTATTGTACACAATGATATGTAAAATTAAAACGTGTTTTTGAAAAGTGATAATTTGGGAAGTCAAATTATTTTGGTTTGTTTTTTGAAACCTTACTTGGGAAGTCAAAAAACTGTTGCAATAATACTGTATTTGCTTAAATCTTAAACAATGTTCATAGATAGAAAAAAAAAAAAAAAAAAAAAAGAAACATTTTGCGTACCTTTTTAGATATCACTTGATCCACAAAATGTGGAGAGTAGAGCGGCGGCTCATTGTTTGACTTCAATTAAAAGTACAACATCATTACTCTATGTTTAGTTAAATGTCATTCCAAGGACTGTACTATATCACATTGACAATTATATATGTTTAACTAGATGGTAACGTTTTATAAATCATATCCTTAAATGGTTAAGTTCTCATTTGACTCATCCATAAGGAGGTATCAAGGATTTAGTTAAAATCTCGTGGGTTGATATCTTCTGTTTGTTCTAAAAAACGATTGTTATTTTTATAGGCAAGTTTTTGTTTAATTAATTATGTGTTAATTAACCCTTTACTACACTTACCAGCAAAATCCATTTGTTTATAGGCCGTCCTGCCAATGGGGTATAAAATAAGAAAACAAGCATATATATACACAAAGTGATAGATCCGCCTAAAAAAGTTAAATCACATGCCAAACCTCTCTTTTCCATCGTCCCTATTTCATACTCTAGAATGACAACTTACGGCACGATCCCAGCTTCATCGTCCGGTGTCGGTACAACAAATCTCGAGTACCTTTCCCGTGCAAAAGACCGGATCAAAACAGGTCTAAGGACACGCCGGCCATGGAAAGAAATGTTCAATATCACTTCACTAAACTTCCCTCACAGCATTATATCGGAAGCGTTCCCACGTATGAAAACAAACACGAGTTACTTCCTCATGAACTATGTGATCATTATGTTGTTGGTTTTGTTCTTAAGTTTATTATGGCACCCCATTTCGTTGATCATGTTTGTTGTGTTGATGTGTGCATGGTTATTTTTGTATTTTTTACACGAGAGCCCTTGGTGGTCTTTCAACGTGTGGTTGATGACCGTGTTGTGTTGATTGTTTTGTGTGTTGTGACTATTGGTTTGTTGATGTTGACTGGTGTTACGGCTAATGTTTTGGTTGCGGTCTTGGTTGGGTTTTTGGTTGTGTTGGTTCATGGTGTGGTAAGGAAGACGGATGATTTGTGTTTAGATGAGGATGGTGTTGAAGCCGGTGGTTATGTGATTGCGGGATCTTCGTCATAGAAGGTAGTTTCAAAGTTGTTTTGTTTGTTTTTGTTTCGGTTTGTGCCTATTTATGTTTGTTAATTTATGCTTTAACTCATGATTGTTTTCGGATCAGTGTGATCGACTAAATCCGGAGGTATCTCATTATATAGTTTTATTGTTACTACACACATCTAAGTTATTTGAGTCATACTAAGCCAACATATAGATGAAAAAGTCAAAGACTTGTCCATTTACCCGTTTATTTAAGTCAAATTAGGTAAGGTCTTGTGTTGGTTGGACTTAATTCTAAATTTCTAAGTTTCAATAATTTGCTTTACAGTGACGTTTTTGCTGAAGCCAGACCCTCGGATCTGCACGGTTAAAACATAATGATATCATTCTTCACAGCTCAACATAGCTTACGCTGGATGTGAGATTTTAGGATCTTGAATAGGCATCAACTTGAGGCAAGTTATGTGTAGACTTGAGTTGACTGCGGCCCCCAACATTCAACTAACTCTTGATCCATGTTATGTCATGGTTCACTAATAATGTAAAGAATCCTATATATTGTAACTCAATCCACATGGTACTACTAAATTCTCTAATAAACATCTATTTTGAGATTTGGTAATGCGTATCCTTAATGACACGGATGAATAGTGTTAAGACGCCTATATATCCGTCAAGTTAGGTGTCTGGGTTTCCCTTGATCACTCACTAGCCCAAATACATATGGTGTGAGATCTGTTATAACCCGTGTACGTTGTTGCTTCTCCAGAAATGTCGATTAACACAGCTGGATGTGTATAAAATAGCAATACGTTTGGCTCAATTAATCTGAAACTAATGGTGAGAATTGTTTTGTCGATTCATTCATTTCATTCAAAAGAATATACTCACTAAACATTTAACCAACACTTTGTGCATGTGCGGGGTGAATTACAATATCTAACTAATCATGGTTCTGTACAAGGACAAAAGCATAGAAGATGAACAAAAATATGTTACACGTTTATCGTGTTGGGCATTTGGGTTTGCATTACCTTCGATCTTCACATGAAGTTCTTCTTGCCTTTTCCCTTTGCCAATAAGAAGGGCGCACTGAGTCGAGAAAAAGTTTGCTACTGAACCCTCCTTCAAATGTCTCCTTCATTGGACTTTGTTATGGTCCATATAGATCCTACCACTCCGATTACCAACGTCTTGACTTGAGTCCATGATCATGTCTCCTTCTAGTACCCTTAGCACCTTATTCACAAACCAATTAGATAAATACTTGTCAGCTAGCTCTAGGATTTGTAAGGATCAATTCACATATGATGAACACAGAATTGCATGAAAAGGGACTAGGGACTTTGTTTTACGCTCTCTCAGGCCTAAAGTTTGTCCATTCCGCGTAAAAGTGACAGTCTTGCATCCACCCATGATATAATTGGGCTAGAAATCTCAAAAGCATGGATTAAAACTAGAATGGGCAAAATTATTGAAGTTTTCTTTGTATAACCTTATTGGCCTTCTTTAACATGGATGTTGCTTTTACTGGTCAATGCCTAAATAAAACAAGTAAAATGGGCCAACAGAATCTTGAAGCTTAAAAGTTTTAGCAGTTGCAACCTGCTTAAAAACTGCTTTTTGACAGGAGAAAATAGAGGATAAATACACTACTATTAAACCAGGGAGTACCTGTGACATGCGAGAACGTAAATGTGGATCTCGTTGAATGTAGAGAGAAGCAGCTTGCAACATACAATAAACCATTTCTTCTGAGTAAGAGCTCCCTAAACGCGGGCTCATCAATGGCATCCTCTTCCAACAACGGATGTGCCAAACACATGTTAAAGACACAAATATCAGGAATAAGATTCTTTTGTGACTGCTGAAACGTATTAGTTATGCCTCTAAATCAGCACTTGAACCAATGGAGTGACGGACAGTGACCTGGCACTATCCATCTGAGATGATCTATCTACATTTCAGCCTAATATTTTTTCTGCTAGGTTCATACATTCTATAGGTAGCAAAATAGGCATGTCGAGTAACTAATGGAAACGGATTGTGCCAAAACCAGTTACGGTTAAGTGTGGGCTTGGTTAAGTTGACCCACCACACACTGTTTTGTCCACTTCTTTGGCATAAATAATCAGAAATAATCATAATTCAGTATATACATAGTGACATAGTGTTACTCACCTGCAAATTATCTTGTGTAGCCTTGCAACTTAGATAATGACATCCGAACCCTGAAGGTATTATATATAAACACAGCTAAGATCAATCCTGTTGTATATATAGAGTTAAAACGTCACATATTCTTTAAAAACCTCATCTTTGAAAACCCTCATCTTGAAACATTAATTTTGGCTTTGTTCGGAAAAAAATATCACAGAATAAGCAGAAGAGGCAGACTGGGATAGTATAACCAAAAGACAAAAATAAAGTATAACCGATCTTCTACTTGAATATACTGATTATGGAGGATGTTACCTTCACAAAACAAGGGATCTTCTACACGATCTCTTAAGGTCCAACAAAAGACGATAACTGGCATTCCATTCAATTGTTTTCCCAGTAAAACCCAAGAGACACATATGCCCCAATCAAGTTCCAATTGAAATCAATTGTCCAATAAAAAAAGTTACACGCCGTGCAATCGGGAAAAAATGGAGGGTATACTGATAAAATATAGGCCTCTTACATTTCCTCCTTTATTGAATATAGAAATAGTATAGAGATTATAAGGATAGCTACATTAAAAAGTAACCAACCTTTTTTAGGTCAACCAAATAACATCAAGTCAAGTGTTGATGAAGAGAGGGGAGTTGGATACTGCTCCCTTATCAGTTAATAAGTTAATACCAATAACAATGATAATTTAAATAAAATATACTCGTATATAACAATAAGAGGTAACCTAAAAATAACAGTGTCATACACCCATTTGTTCATCTTTAGATTTAATCAAGTGATATGCAACATACATATTGAGCATCCGAAACAAGGAGACATCCGCAATCTAAACTACTGCAATAAAAAACACTCAGCAGATCATTCGTTCATGATGCCAAGCCTCAAGAGAAGGGGTCATTCTTGAGGGCTTTTCCCACGCTTCATGAGTGAAATCAGGCAGGTTCATGGTCTTGAGAATCTCTTCGGCAGACTTTCCACGGAGCATGTCAACAATACGATTACGCGTCAGGTTCAAAAGGCTTCCGATCCTCAGTTTGTAAGCAGCCTTGAAATAAAATAAAACAAAAGGAAGCAAAGTGAAAACAATGAACACATTCAATAGGATTGACTGAGTTACATATACAAATAATCACTTTTAAAATTATATGTAATAGAAGATTAGAAACATGCAAAATTAAACAAAAACATAATATTACAAAGTTCAAAATCAAGTCTTTAAAAAATAAAGATATTACTTAATTGGAAAGAATTTTAACCAAAAAATTTATATACAGTAAATAAAAATAATTGACCATCTAGGAACTGAGTTTGACCCACATTGACGTTGTTTGACCTGTTGACCGATTTTCTAGTGCAATCAGGAAGTTTTTGTACGGATAGGACTATATTTTCTGCCATTGGTGTAACTAGGAACTTCTCCTAATATATTTGTAAAACTAGGAAGTCCAGTGTTGTAGGCACCGAACTTGTCCACGTACATTGAAGTCCGGTGTTGTAGACACCGAAATTGCCCACGTGGACAAAAGCTACCTCAATTGGCATCAAACCGCACATGCTTTCTGAGTGCCACCTAGACCAAGTTCGGTGTCTACAACGCCGGACTTCAATGTACGTGGACAAGTTCGGTGTACTTCCTAGTTTAACAAATATATTGAGTCTTGTTCTTAGTTACACCAATTGAGGTAGTTTTTGTCCCATTCGTACAAATTTTTCTGGAATCAGGCCAACTCAAATCATAATCGGCCAAGAGTACCAGCTTAAGGCTTAATGGTATGGTATTTTTCTAATTTAGAAACACATGTCTTGGATTGGACTTTGCAATTAGTTTCGACTAAGTATATTTTTAATAATAGTTTAAGCTATGTTATTTGCGGAGGAACTAAATAATTACAAAGGATATATAGAGAAGGAGAGGGAGGGAGACGTACATCCATGAGTAGAACAAGAAGCACTAGTGGCTTTTTATGGACAAATTTGACAGAGAAATCCAACAACTTGTCTAAAAGGAGATGACGATCACCATGAGCATGGGCGTTGAAAATATTGAAGCGTGAAACACAAAAGTCTTTAACCATTGAAAGGATGTTGCTTCGGACATCGATGATTGTAAAAACTCGCCCTATATGTCCCTCCTCTATTTCGAACGGCCCCTCTCTTTCACTTATCTCTGTTTCCGCTAGCTTCCTTTGGATATACTCGGATTCAAAGCAACATGCGGGATCGAAACGGACAATCTTCTTATCGTACGAACTCATAAGCCTTATCATCGCCCCCTCGACGACCTTGCTCGAACAAGCTTTTTTACTCTTTCTTGGCATCGTCGAAAACCCAAGAAAAAAGAAAACACGATCTATTCATTCAATTACTTATTCGCCATTCTATCCCTTATTTATAATAGAGTGAGTTACCTTTTTCGTTTGATACGATCCAGCCCAATCAAGCAACCCACAAATAGCTTGGTACTCTCTTGACTTTCCTTAATTTCAATAGAATTAATATTATAGTAATAATACTAGATTTTAGACCCGTGTCCAATACTGGACACGGGACTTACGATATTATAAATATTAGATATTCATAAATTTAAATAATAAAAGCTTATAAATCTGAATATATCACAAGTTCGTCATTGTCATTATTAGATGAGATGTATTAATGGAACCTTTTGCCGTAGTCATTCCATAAGGCACATGCTACTATAATTCCTCTATTATAAAATTTTTTGAAACCAGTTGTATTGATATTATGAAAGATAATTAAGAATTAAAATATAAACATACTTATGATCCTGTACTTGACATTCAAGTATATGTCTTTGATTATGATGTGAGCCAATAATACTAATAAATTTATTTTTAATCACATGTCTTATGATAATTAGATAACATTTAGGATTGTTTTCATATTCTTTGATAACAATTAGGACTCTTGATTTGAGTGACAATTGTAACTTTAAACATTAATACGCAAAACTAAAATATAAAAAGGGAGAAAGTTTTGTATCTTTTATTCAAGTAACCCTCTGTTATATATCGTGCTTTGTTTTGTGATCGGCCCATGTTCTGTTTGACATAATTTTTGTAGACAATATTTTATATGTTGAAATTATTTTAATTGATCAAATGGTTGTAAAATTTAAAAAATTCTTTAAAGTTGATGGCTAAAAATAGTATATATCAAGTATTTAGAGCTAAAAAGTGTAAATTATTGATTGAAAATAAAAACGTGTAAATTAATGAAACTTTTTCTACAAAATAATATAAATGCTAATATAATAATATATTTAGATAATGATTATTAGGATTTTTAATTTAAGTTAATCTAAATGATGACATAAGCAAAAGTTAATTCGATGAAATTGAGCGATTTGATTGGTTAATAAGTCATTAGTTCAACTGTATTAATATTAGTAGTCGATGGTTTTAATATATAATAATTTGCTTATGTATTAATTTTTTTATATATATATAAAATAGTATCTATCTTATTCTAATATATAGATATAGGTGGTCGAGATTTTTAATATAATCCATGGTAATATATGGTAATATCTTATTCTAACATTTAATCTTATTATTTATATAATAAAAAGTGATATAGGTAGTCGAGATTTTTATTCCATGGTAAATACTTAATCTTTTTATTTATATAATAAAAAGTCAAAAAAAGTCAAAATTGAAAAT
This sequence comes from Erigeron canadensis, assembly GCF_010389155.1. NCBI lineage: Eukaryota > Viridiplantae > Streptophyta > Magnoliopsida > Asterales > Asteraceae > Erigeron > Erigeron canadensis. The sequence continues at coordinate 43,294,591 of NC_057764.1, forward strand.
TTGATAAAATCGAGAGATTTGATTGGTCAATAAGTTATTAGAGCAACTATGTTTTAGTATAATAAAAGATGGAAAAGAGTTAATTGCAAGATTGGTGTAACACCCCAAAAATCTTAAGGTAAAAGAAATTAACCCTTTTTTATAGTTTTGACATTAAATTAATTTCCTAGTATTTTATTTTTGGAAATGGAGTTAATTTAGTTGGAACTTTAACGGATAGCGGGTAAAATACCCACAAAAGTAGAAGTGGGTCGTGGCACCCATAGAGTGTGCCAACCACATACATTTTCCTTACTCACTTTTCCACTAACTTCTTCTTCTTCACTCCCTCATGCAAATCCAACTCTTTCTTTCAAAATCAAAAGCTTAATCCTCTCTAATTCAAAAAGGGAAATCATTATACTAATCATCACCATCAAGTAACCTTCAATTAAGAATTCAAAAGCTAGGGTTTGTGGTTTGGAGGTGGTGGCCGAAAATTGAGAGAAAAAGGGGAAGAAATTGTGGCTTGAAAACCTTAACCTATTTTCTTACATTGTTGAGGTATTGATTTCCCCTCAATTTAGTTTCTTTTTTCTTTTGAATTTAGGGTTCATGGAGGAACCCATTTGGGGGTTTTGCTAGAAAGTGAATTATGGTTAATTTTTCCCCAATTCCTTAGTTAACCTAGTTGTCATTGAGTTATATGTTGAGTTTGTTTATGAAATTAATAAGTGCATGTGATAATTTTTAAGTTATGAGAAAAGATGAATGTGTTTGCTAGTTATTGAAATAATGATGAAAATGGTAGAATGAGCTACCTAGGGTTATTGTAAGAATGAAAGTAACTCAATGACAAGTGGGTTGGGTTTTGGGTGTAGAAAGGCTAGTGTTTGAGTAAGACTAGGTTGAGCTAGTCAAGTTGTGAATGTAAGCTTATGCATTTTTATGATATGATCATAGGTTGAGCTTGTTGAGCATTTTCGTTTTAGCGTTGTTATCCTTGTTGCGGAGGAGGTGAGTATATTTGCATACCTTTACGTATACGTTGGGCCAATTACCATGAGATGTGAATGTTCCAAGCATGGTAATTGGTTCGGCGTTAAGCCCATGTGGGGCATTGTGAATATGAGGCCTAAGAACCTCCGGGGCCTAAGAATCCCGATAGTTGATATGATATGAGGCCTAAGAATCCAGATAGATGTGATTGATATGATTGTTAGCTTATATGGATCCATATATGTGTTGTTAGTGTGAAAGGTGAACATGTGAATGTGTCATGACGATGCCATAGGTTACATGTAATAGTCCTTGTACTTGCCCTCCTTCGTATTCGTAAATGTATGCAAGTATATTCACTAAGCCTTTGCTTTATATTTTTAGATGTTTATCCTTTTATAGGTAGTTCCAGAAGAAGGAACTAGTGTTGAATTAGAGCTTGAAGCATTGAAGTGAAGTTTTTGGCAAGACTTGAAGGTACTAGGTCATTCTTGGTTGAATGACACACTTTTGGTTAGAGACTTAGAAATCCCTCTCCTCAAGGCTCCTGGTACATTTTGATTTGTTGGTCATGCTTTAGTTAAAATTGTGTAAATGGTCAAGTGCAAGTACTTTTGGAAAGTTGTGTAATTGAGCTTTGGGCGAAAATTGTGTCAAAGTGGGTAAACGACCCATTTGGATAAGTAAATGACGTATGACCAAATGGATCTTTGAATTATGTTTGTAATGATGTTAAAAACTTGTTTGAATCCTCAAATGTTATGGTTTGAAGTTGTGTTTGAGTTTGAAAATTTTGCAAGTCAAGAAAAGTGTCAAAATTGAGTTTATTTCTGTCAGGTATAAAAATGCGGCGCATATTTTAGTTCATGCGGCGCATTTTTGAAAATCTTAAATCCGGGTACCGCCTATTCAAAAAATGCGGCGCATGTATAAAAACATGCGGCACATCTTTAAAAAAAAAAAAAATTCTTGTATTTTCGGGTTATCGAGTCGGGTCCTTTCAATTGGTCCATGTGGTTTGTACATTTTAGCAAAGAGGATCCCTTTCCGAGAATCGTTGCAACGGGGTCCCTTTTATTTTGCAAAATTGGTCCAATTTAGACGGATCCGTTAAAAGTGGCCGTCAAGTGTGCACGTGTGCCGCACATGCGGGTTTTTACGTACTTTCCACCCCACAGGGACCCCCGTTGCTAGAATGGAAAAACCACAAGGACCAAGCTTGCAACTTTTTAAAAAATCTATCACTAAAAAAATACCTTTTAACTTTTTCATAAAAAAATAAAATTTATTAAATAATTAACTTAAATATAATTTTTAACACTTTTTAACTTTTCATAATTATTTGTTGTTAATAAACTAAAAACATATTACCACTAAAAATTTAAAAAATTATTTAGTGATGGAATTTTAACAATTGTAAGTTTATAAAAAGTTAAAAAGTAATATTTAATGATGGATTTTTAAAAATTGTAAATTTATAAAACTTTTTAACAAGTTAAAATGTATTATTTAGTGATGGATTTTTAAAAATTGTCAAACTATAAAACTTTTTAAAAAGTTAAAATGTATTATTTAATGATGGATTTTTAAAAATTATAAGTTTATAAAACTCTTTAAAAAGTTAAAAGATATTATTTAGTAAATTTTAAAAATTAATGTATAAATGTTCAGCATCCTAATTGGTGAATCAACTGATAAATTAATGTTAGAATTAATGATACATTAATTGAAGAGGAATTGTATCTATAAATAGAATGGTAAACCATTGTCTTAGGGGCAATATTTAGAAAAACCCTATATATAAAAAAACAATGTCTTAAATTCTTCTATGGCGAAACAAAGAACGTTAGATGATATTTAACTTTTAATTACAACCTTTAGATTAAAATAATAATGTTATTTCCAATTTTAGTATTCAGAAAACATGACATTAGTCCCTCTATTTTAATAAAAACACTATTTAATGATAACTTATAACCGACTTTAATTTAATTATTTGATAAAATAAACATTCCTAATGGAGCTAATTCTCATTTTATTAGTTAAGGAAACAATGAAAAAAATAAATAAGCTGTTTCTTTTCTTCTCCTTACCATCAATCACAAAAAGAAAAAAGACAAACCAATTTTGGTAGAAATCTAAACTTTTAACTAAAACATTTTTTAGATAGATACTACTTTTTATATTTGTATAAAAGAAATTTCAGAAACATGGATCCATAAACCTTTTACGATTTTTCTTACGTACTGATATGATGTAGATTTTTCTAATTTAAGTCATTTTATTATTTCTATTACTTTTAAACTAATAATGGCCGCTTAGAATCAAATTTTAAATCATTATATCTTTTTATTAGCCTTAATACCTGTATAATGTACGGTATCTATATATATTGTATCATAAAGATATTTAAATATGCCTCATATATGTTTCGTGAGTTGAAATAAATTGTGGTTAGAGTTTTCGATTTACCTTAAATTTTTTACAATTACATCAAAATCGGAACTTGTAAGCATAATGGTGGACAGCAAATAGACTTGTGATTTCGGATCGTAAACTAAAATATTTTTTAATAACTTAATATAAGTAATATAAGTTATGAGTTGAAATATTTAAAAAAAATAGAGACAATTTTATTGCGAAAAAAATCAATCAAATAAGGTTATAATGTATTTTGTATTTATAAGTCAATAGTTAGAGTTTAATTCTAAATCTAATAAGGAAATTGAATCGATATACAATTAAAGATATAATTTAATTAATTAAATAAATTAAAAGGACATGTGTTAGTCAAAGATTACGACACGTGTCCTTTAAAAAACATCTCAATTCTGTTTTAGTTTATTGGTAGATGATATTAAATTAATAAATAGATTATATTAAAATTCGCATAAGTTAATGAACAGATATAACGGGACTTTAAATATAAAGATTATAATAATTTAATTGAATAAAATATGAGTACATGTTTAAATAATACATATCTAAAAACAAAATACACTATAGACTTTAATCCCATACATTATATGTAAAAAATTAAATTTTATTATAAAACATCACTAATACAAACATAATATTGTTTCATGAAAAAAATACATTTAATCTTTAATTTAGTTTGTTTTAACTATTATTTACTTTTGAAAATAACATGTTAAATTAATTATAATATCACATGCATTATACTTTTTTTAAACAATATACCTCTAATGATTATATAATTTTGTGATTATGTGCATTTATATTATGCTTATTCTGAGACATTTGGATTGACATCAAAAGTTTTAAATATAATATCACTTCTCACATTTGTGGGCGTGATGAATAAGGGTTCTTTTTAAGGGTGGTGGTTCATCTAAAATATACATGTAATTTAACAATAGGAGTATATTAATATATAGTTAAAGTAAAGTAAATGTATTTGAAATTCACATAAGTTATGCACATATATCATGAACTTTAGAATTAAGTATATAATAACTCCAATGAGTACATAAAAGCACACAATTGTATATCAAATTTCAACGAGCGTTATTTTTTATTAATTTACATCATCTTTATATAAAAATACTAGTATTAATACCCGTGTACGATGCACGGTTGACTCATAATTACTTATTTTATATTTTAAACATTCATAAATAATACCTGCATTAATTTTTTGTTCATAATAATAACACAACATAGAATATGTAGTAATAAACTTTTAAACATTAACTATTAGATTATTCAAGATATGTAATACAAACTTGTTGATCAAGAAAGATAATCTCAAGTGTTTGGGGCAATAATGGATTGCAAAAAGAAGGTGTCTCCCACGTTCGAATTATGTGTAAACAAATAGAAAGATCAATTGCTTCCGAAATGATATCTTCTACCAAAAGGTCGGTAATAAACACGGTTTATTCAGTAGTAGACATTATTTCTAACCAATGGTAACAAAAATTAATACGAAAAACATAGCACCCTATCTAAATCAATAACCCTAAATCTAATCATACGATTTAAGCTAAATTAAACAGAAGATAACAGAAAATTGCATAAATGTCTTTAACGAAAAAATATTAACTATTTTTAATTAAAACACAGGCACATTCTTCGTTATATTACATCAACGGTTAGTGCTCCATGTCAAATTAAATTTGCATCCAAAATTAGTCGGTCGAATTGATTTCTTTGTGGTCAGTCGAAATTAATTCCTTGGTGACTTAATTCTTGCTGTCATCTTTTGCGAAATCTCATAATATACCAATTAGATATATGGTCAAATACTAATTACGTATATCTATGAATTAATTGATATATTTTAAATTTATTTGATTTAAAAGACACTTGTCGTTATAAAACAGCGCCACATGTCGTTAAATAAGGGCCACAATCCTGTTTTAGTTTATTGGTAGATAAATGTTACTATTTAACCACCTTCAACATAATAGTTTTGCATAATAATATTATATATCATATTGTAACATCTTATTAAAAACTATTAATACATTATTATAAAAAATTAATATGTCAATAAAAAAAAATGTCATTTAGTGGCACACAAAAAATGTCACTAAATATCACATAAGTGTCACTAAAGTGCAGATGGGTAACGGGTGGCAGAAAAAAAAAGTGTCACTAAGAACGCTGCCACTAAAAGGTATTAGTGGCACTTTTCGGTCTATCACTAAAGTTTTTTGGGTTTTAATGACACTTCTTTGTTTGTCACTATAGGTTTATGAGTTTTAGTGGTACTTTTTATGTGTCACTACATCTGCTTATAAAAAAAAAATTAAATATATTTTCAATTATATATAAAATTATTTTATGCTTTTTATTATAATATCATTATAATAAATGTATTTTAAATATATTGTATTTATTTTCTAAAACAAAAGGAATAGATCAAATTAACAAAAAAACAACAAACAATATACATCATAAATTACGATCAATATATATACACTGCATACACAAATTTTAAGTGTCACTAATACATCAATTCTTTAATAACGCAATTTTTAAGTGTCAATAATACATTCATTCTTTAGTAACACAATTTTTAAATGCCAATAATACATCCATTATTTAGTAACACAGTTATTAAGTCCCACTAATACATACATTCTTTAGTAACATAATTTTTAAGTGTCACTAATTCATCCATTCTTTAGTAACACATTTTTTAAGTGCCACTATATATCCATTCTTTAGTAACACAATTATTAAGTGTCACTAATATATCAATTCTTTAGTAACACATGTACAAATGTCACTAAAAGTGTGTGTCACTAAAAGACATTTTTTTGTAGTGTGTTACCTCGTTGGAAAATAATCTAGTTTAAAAATAAATTAGATAAACATAAAAACTTCTTTTCTGAAAGAACTACAATTCCGTTCGCTTTTCTACGCAATTAGTTTTTAATAATTAACATTATTACATAATATATATAGTAAGTAAATAAATAACAATAATAATAGTTTGATAAGTATAAGGAAGCTTCGAATTAAAATATAGATTAAAAAAACACATGTCGTGAGATAGATAGATAGATTATACACTAAGTTGTTATTCTACTAGCTAGATTTATATTACCATTAATTTGTTATTTGTTAAATAAGTTAATTTCCATAAATAAGGAACTTAATTGTGTATATATATGCGTTTCGACAACTAACCCTTTTTTCATCCGCATATAAAGATACCGGTCGAATAGGTTTTCTCTCTAACCCTATTATTCGTCATTTGAGGGATTATTATTCGTACGTGGGGATATTAGTTTCGAGAATAGGAGACAATTGGCAGAAGGTTTTTCGGGAGAAACTTAAGCACAGATCAAAATTATAAAGTTTGTGATGTTTTGGCCTGTTGAAAGCAAGAATATTGCTAAAGTAAAAACAGCAGCAGCTGATTTTTCATCTTTAACTGTTGAACAAAAGTAAGCTCTTTTGGATACTATTAATATTATCATCATCATCATTTATTATTATTATTATTATTATTATTATTATTATTATTATTATTATTATTATTATTAAGCCTAATTGTTGTGGGGTTAATGATTGTAGACATGATTGGGTAACAGCGGCGCTTTGCATGAGTCACCCGTAAGTCTATTCATTACTATATTCATTTTTTCTTTCAATTATATCACTATATAAAATAGGGGAGGCGATATTGAATATAGGCATCTAACTTTAGGTGCATAAAAACCTTGAATTGAGATAATTTCAGTCCAACTAAAAACATTAAAAAAAAGTTCATTGATTTTGATAACTTACACATCACCATCACCATTTAGTATAATATACAAGACTTTTTTGTGAAAACACTAAGATTTTCTGGTGATGGGCCCACCGGATAAACTAAATTTATATGTGGTTTCACGTTAAACTTTTTTATTCATGTAATATCTGTTTTAATGGTCAACCACATATGAACCATATGAAGTTAATTTAACGAAGGAAAATATTTGTCGGGAATTAATACACTATCAATAAAAAACTTTAACATGTAACCCATGTATTAAAAGAGAAGATTACCCAAGTGATCTGGTGATTACCCTAATAATAATGTTCCTATATTATCTATTTTCTACCATTCTAATTAATTAAATTTCTTATATTGTTTTGTTGGATAATTTTTCGATTACATATAACGCACTGCAGGTATCACAAAAACAATGCATTTTATAGAGCTTTAGAATTACAAAGAGAAGAAGAAGAAGGTCGGCAGAGGCGGCCTCCATATCTAACCATTCAAGAAATGTGAGTATCTATGATCTATAAATCAATCTAAAATTAGCAGTAGTAGTCGTTATTGATTATGTTAACATTTTTACTTCGTATCTGATATTAATAAATAATTGGATAAATTGATTATTGTTTTTGAAGAATGATGCTGAGGGATATGGACTTTAAAGAGGCCAGCAAGGATATATTCATAAAAGCTAACTGCAAGCAAAGAAAACAGAAGAAAAAAACTGGGACGATTCCTTATAAACTTTCAATCTATTATCAAGTTAGTGACAGTGATATGCGGAAGAAACAATATATAAAATGGACCCGAAAGAAAGAAAAAATATGCTGGCGAACGTTGAAAGTTATCGACAAAAGATGAAGCAGGCGACAAGGGAATGTATGATGATGATGAAGAAAACAGAATCTTCTACTGGAGGAGGAGGTTAATTGTGATCTGAAACAAAATTTAATCAATCTGAAACAAAATTCAAGTAATCTTATAAACGAGAATGAGAAAAACACTTGCAGATGCTGAAAAATCAGAACTAATTAAGAAGAATGACAGCGAAGATGTTTAGTCTTTTCATTAGTTAAAAGTTAAAACCTACTGAAACATAATGTTTACATTACTTATGACTAATCATCATGTACTGTTATAACACTTGCATCAATTATGATAATTAATCCTCAACCGTACATATAACTTGCTTTCATCTCGATCCATATATTAAACTTTTAAATGGATATGGATATGGATTATAAGAAAATTAAATGGATATGGATTCGGATAATAAGATATCCAATCCATTGTTATCCCAGTTTTGATACTTGTGGTTGTCAGCTTTATAAATAAAGTTGGCGTAACACTATTTCCGTTCTCTTTTTCTTAATAATTAAAAACGTAATACATTTAGTTAAATTTATGTTTCTTTTGTTATTTAACAAATAAAAATAATTCTCAATTACTTATTTTTATTTTAATACATATACATATATTTGGCCACTTTATACACTCAATATTTATTTAATGAGTTAAAAAAAACGAGGCTTGTTGTTTTGCATAAAGACAGTATTGCATTTATTATATAAACTAACGCTTAAAAACTTATTACAAACTAGATTACACCCCGTGCATTGCACGTTTATATTTTATTTTTGTTTTGAAAAGTAAAATTTCATTCACACTCACCCCGGCAAATAACCGGCGGTGTATAACTGTACAATATTTACATCAAAGCTAAAACCTTTAAATTTACACCAATTCTCCCAAGATATAGCTTTGTGCTTCGATCTATTCTTAAACCAAAGATACCCTATCGATTTAATACTTTGAATTATGAAATTCGTGTTGAGTGATCCGTTGTCAAATTTGATTCCGTTCCTTGCTTTCCAAATACTCCAACATCCAATGATGATGATACCCCTAAGCGCTTCTTTCTCCTCCTTACTTTTCCCCGAGTGCTCGCTGATGTCCAGAAGGTCGTTCAGATCGAACACAAATAAAGGTGCAGTATTACACCACGTCTGGATTGAATGCCAAACTCTAGCAGCTACGATACATTCACAAAACAAGTGATTAACTGTTTCGGTGCCCTCATTACAGAGAACGCAATTCATCTCCATATTTCTCTCCAACAGGGCTTGCATCGTGGGGATTCGGTTTAAAACCACTCTCCACATAAACAAATTGCACTTACCTGGAACCCATTTCATACTAAATTATCGTTAATTGTATGCCTTAAGAATAGTTGTAGAAGTTAAGGTGAATGATTACAAATGCAAAAACCTAGTTAAACTCATTAAAAGGGTAAATATCCATGAACCCCTTAGTCATGTAGAATAACTTTTCCTATCAAGCTAGCGACCCTGAACGTAGATAAAACTTGAATTAAAACAATGTTTTTCCGGATGAAACGTTATGTAATAAAAACAAATAAAAGCCATATTAGTGGCCAAAAGGGAATACATTATAAATTACATGTTTTGTATACATTTATAAATAATTTTAAACATCTCACTCTTTTATATATTAAAGGTGTTTGAGAGGTTACACACTTTCTATGTGTTTACATACACTATAATATCTTTTTTCTAGATAATCAATCTCATTTAATGTAACATGTAATAACTTGAATCATACGGTAACAAAGACGATAACTATATAAAGAACAATAAAAAGACCACCAACAGCTATCATCTTGATTATTTACACTTAATAACATGTTTTGCTTGAAAAAATTGTGGAATGGAAGTGGCAGGATGTAACTGGAAATTGCGAGTGGGCTCTTTCGCCGGACTCCGTTAAAACACTATTCATCGAATTTGCTCACTCATTATTAAAAAATTTGATGATAATTATAATAATATTAAAATTTTTTTATAGACAACCCTTATTGATAAATAGTTTGACACTTTTAATTAGCATGAATAAATTATAAAAATTAGTCATGCAAGTGTGTATTGTGGAGAAAAGTGATGTGTCAATAAGATATGAAAGTCCATCCCTAAATTGTAAATTTTTATAAATTCACCCTTTTTAGTGTGAATATAGTTAGTGTGACAAACTTTTATAAATTGCTCACGCTAACTAAAAGTATGGATAATTACAATATTATTTGTACTGTTATATATATGTTTTGAGCTTTATATAGATATTTAAGGAAAATGATAAATCCTCCTAATCAAACACGGGTTCGAGCCCCATCTAATGCTTTTTATTTATTCTTAACAATAACAATAAAGAGTTGTTATAAATAAATATAATATCCATAGGTGTTTGCTTATGTGTCAACCTTTAGATACCAACAACGTATGAATGCCACGTAGGAAAAAGATGATGTGGCAAACAAAGAGGTAGCCACATATGCGATTTGAGATAGAGAATTATATAGAGATATATAATAATACGAGCATAGTGCCTGCGCGTTGCAGCGGCTAAAAGGTGACGACAATATAAAAGGAAGGCGGTGGTGGTGATCGAGGGAGGCGGTGGAGAAGGAGGGCGGCAGCGGAAGTGATAAAAGGTCGATGAGAGCGTGTAATGATTAGAGACAATGTGGGAAATGATGATATATAAAGGTTTTATGTATAAGTAGAGGTATTTTGAGAAGAAAAAAATGCTTAATTTTAAGAAATCTAATAATCTTTATAAGGGAGTATAGATATATATAATGTCTATATATATTAAATAAGAATAGGTAATTGATGGTTATTTTGTTTACTAAGTTAAAAAAGAAACATAAAATTTGGCGGGATATATTAAGTTTTAAGTTCTTCATTATTAAGTCGATTAAGTAAAAACGAAACGGAGCCTAAATTTAATATCCATTGATTTAGTTAACGTAAATTTGAAAAATGAAAATTGAAGATTTAGCTTGATTGTGGACTATGGATATAACAAATGAATAGATACGTGGTGTTATATCATGCTACGGAATTATAAGTAATGTGGGCCGTCAATATTTAAACAAACACTTTCCTAGATCGAATGGTTTTGCCAAATTTATATTTCATAGCAAATTCGGGTTTAACTCTCGCGTATAACAATTTTTACACCTTTTAACTTGAAAGCTTTTAATATTATATGGCGTATGAGGTGGCATGTGTCGAGTTCATAGCCAAAATAATATGAAGACGACACGTAGGACAAAAGCTGATGTGGCGAGTTTTGAGATATGCCACATAGGTGAAAGCTTTTAATATTATATGGCGTATGAGGTGGCATGTGTCGAGTTCATAGCCAAAATAATATGAAGACGACACGTAGGACAAAAGCTGATGTGGCGAATTTTAAGATATGCCACATAGGTGATTGAAAGATAGAGATATATAAACTTTGGGTTCAGTCAACCCATCTAACACACACATATATATAATTCATACTTTATTAGTTTGTACAGGAGACCAAAATTTTCCACTTTTCCAAGTATATTGGTTAATAAGACTACTTGCAAATTTTCTAGCATGTTTAGAACTTATGTGCAAAGTTATTATACATAGCCGTTGTGACAAACAAATTAAAGTCTACCATCTAACGACGTGAGGCCTAGCTAAGCTAAGTTTGAATCATGAAGTGTTGGTCTAATTCACTTTTGAGTTTCCTGTGTATTCATCTTGTCATGTCATAAAACATTTACGATAAAATTTAAGAGCTGGGTCTGTTTGTTTTTTTAACCATCAAGTGACTGAATTGATAAGTAATGTCTGTATGAATTAAGTCAATACAGTTGTATTTTGTTTATTAAGTCATAATAAAAACAAACACGTTTAATGACTTAATAGATTAAGTATTTTTGATTAAGTCGTGACTTAATTTATTAAGTCCTAAACAAACGCTACCCAAGATCAGTAGCACAAGAAGTACCTCCACATATGGGTTAAATAGTTGTCTAGTTTCAATATTTTTCATTTTTTTATTTTTGGTAATCCATTAACTTGGTAGAGTACTTAGTTTATATATGAAGACTCTGTTCTATTTATCTAGCTTAATCATCTAGCCATTTGGGTATCACATTGTATTATTGACGAATGAGTAAATAAGCTCATTATCAGCTTAAGGAATTTAGCAAATGGAACGTTTCTTAAATGGCTAAGCAATTTATTAGGCTAAGCACATCTTTATTAGCAAATGATAAGCAGGCTAAGTGATGTTCAATTTGAGGATGTCCAGAAATGTAAAGAAGATTATATGTGTATAAATAAATAGCAATACGTTTGGCTCAATTAATCTGAAACTAAAGGTTAGTGTTGCTTTGTTGCTTCATCCATTTCACTCGAAAGAATATACTCACTAAGCATTTAGCCAGCACTTTGTGCACGTGCGGGGGAATTACAACTAATTATGTCCTGTACAAGGACAAAAGCATACAAGATGAACAAAAAAGAATGTTACAGGTTCATCGTGTTGAGCATTTGGGTTTGCATTACCTTCGATCTTCACATGAAGTTCTTCTGGCCTTTTCCCTTTGCCAATAAGAAGGACGCACTGAGTCGAGAAAAAGTTTGCTACTGAACCCTCCTTCAAATGTCTCCTTCATTGGACTTTGTTGATGGTCCATATAAATCCTACCACTCCGATTCCCAACGTCTTGACTTGAGTCCATGATCATGTCTCCTTCTAGTATCCTTAGCACCTTATTCACAAACCAATCAGATAAATACCTGTCAACTCTAGAAATTGCAAGGAAACGTTCACATTTGATGAACACAGAATTGCACTAAACGGGACTGGGGACTTTGTTTTACGCTCTCTCGGGCCTAAAGTTTGACCCCGGGATATAATTGGGCTAAGAATCTCAAAAGCATAAATGTATAATTAAAATGGGAAAAATTACTGAAATTTTCTTCGTATAACCTTATTGGCCTTCTTTGACATGGATTTTGCCTTTACTGGTCAATGCCTAAAAAAAACTGGTAAAATGGGCAAACAGAATCTTGAAGCTTAAAAGTTTTCGGAGTTGCAACTGCTTAAAACTGGTTTATAACAGGGGAATAACAAAAGATATATACACGAGTATTTAACCATGGAGTACCTGTGACATGCGAGGACGTAATTGTGGATCTCGTTTAATGCAGAGAGAAGCAGCTTGCAACATACAATAAACCTCTTCTTCTGAGTAAGAGTTCCCTAAACAAGGGTCTATTAGCTCATCAATGGCATCCTCTTCCAACAATGGACGTGCCTAACACATATTAAAGAAACAAATGTCAGGAATAAGATCCTTTTGTGACTGCTAAAACGTATTAGTTATGCCTTTAAATCAGCACTTGAACCAATGGACCTCACCCTATTCATCTGAGATCATGTAGCTACAGTTCAGTCTAATATTTAAGACTTTTAGGTAGCAAAATTGGCAGGTTTAGTAACTAATGGAAATGGATCTGTGCCAAAACCGGTGACTTTTAATTGTGGGTTGGGATAGGTTAACCCAACAAACACTTCTTTGTCCACTTCTTAAATTGTGTTCGTTAATAATTGACGTGTTAAACGAGATAATAGAAGCTTTTTACAAGTTATAACATGTTCCTATTTTAAACATCAGGTCATCCCGTATGGCCATACATCAGTAATGGGTTGAATCTGCCACCTTTAATATGTTTGTTAACGAAGTTTCTGGCTAGAACTCACCCATTCTGTGAGACATTGTTGGCCTTTGGGGCGGCTAAGATCCACTGCCTTTCGTCCTGTAACAAGCTCCACTAGTACAACTCCGAAGGAATATACATCAGCTTTCTCGGTGATCTGGCCACTTTGTGCATACTCAGGAGCCAGGTATCTAAAATCAAAACACAGCTTACTGTTCAGAATATCATGAAGATAATGCAACTAAAAGAACAAGAATGGCGTCAAAGACTAACCCAAATGTGCCAATTACTCTTGTTTCTTCTCCAGTATCACCATCAGGCTGCCACCTTGCTAGGCCAAAATCCCCTACCTTGCAAAAAATAAAAAGGTCGTATCTCATCTGTTAGGTTCTTTTTAAAGCTTTTCAGTGTGCCAAGGTTTTAATACCAAGTCAAACTGTTAGAAGCCCATATTTCAAGTTTTGAAAGGTGAGCAAACCAAGTTCCACACCTAGAAGTCATGAATACTGAACGCACAATGGGTGGATCAGGTAGTTCAGTAACAAGTCAAGATGGGTTTTGGTCAAAACAGGGAATATCTGTGGGAAACTAAATGAATTGGCACAGGCTGACCCAAAAACGCTTTCGTCCCAATGTATATTTTATAAATAATTAGTGTCAAATATATAGATCAAACTTATATTATATCATAATAATAGGAAAAAATACAACTATTTAAAAGGTTTACATGAGCTGAATATACACTTTTACCATTTGGTTTTAGATCCATCATAAGGAAAATTCATCTAGTGGTTCTCAACGTAACCCAACAACCAAGAGGTTGTGGATTTGAGACCCATAGTAGACAAATGTCTGAATACGTGGTGGTTTAGTGAAATAACTGCTCGTTGAACAATAAAAAGAGTCAACCAACTCATAAGAAAACAGGTCGTAAGTGCCACCTCTTTAAATTTATAAGGTTGGAAATGGTTTTCTTCAAAAACCAAGTTGTTCTGCCTTACGCAATCTTGTTGGGATTACAATTAACTTGAAGAGGCAGTATATAATTGTGAATCAAGATTACAGTTTCCCTCAAACGGATTACGGATGAACATTAGAATGCACCTATTAGAAATGTACCAGAGGTTCGAAATCATGGGTGATGAGGATGTTGTTTGGACGCATGTCACGATGTACAATGCAGCCTACTCTGCATTCTTCGTGAAGATATCGTAACCCTCGCGCAGCTCCAACGGCAATTTTTTGTCGTGCTGCCCATTCTAAAGGATTTTGATGACGTCCTGCATTTATTAAGAATTTCTGACAATTATTAAGGTTATCGAAAACGAAGTAATAATGCAGCCTTTGTCTTAAATTTTCTACTATATTATCTACCTTTAGTCTATCCTTAAAATAGGAAGGGTGGCTCATAATTCCATGCTACTCTAAATCTTATGGTTCGAGACTTTGACAAGTTGAACTGTAAATTTTCATTTAAGGGACACGGGACGTCAATGAAAACTATTCAATAATTCACGCAAGAATCCTAACACCAGAAATATCAAGCTTTAAAGAACAAAACTAGAGGGAAGTATAAACAGGGTGAAAAGTTGAAATAAATATGATTGAGTTGGCTTTTCGGTTCAATGGACTCCTACTAGAGCATATATAACTGAAGTTTGTGTTTAAGAATTTACCATAAAGATGTGAATCCAGAGATCCGTTGCATATATATTCATAGACAAGCAGCCTCCTTCCGTCCTCGATACAAAATCCAATCAACATAACAACGTTCCGATGCTGAGCACAGCTCAAAACTTCAACTTCTGAGCAGAATTCTTGATCCCCTTGAGAACTTGCTAGTTTGTGTTGTTTGACAGCAACTGCCTGCCCATCTGGAAGTACCCCTCTGTGTACTGACCCAAATCCTCCTTCAGCTAAGAAATTTGCTTGTGAAAATCCTCCGGTTGCATGCTCCAGCTCCGCATAAGTGAACCACTTAGGTGGTTTTCCAAATATGGGTGCCTTGTGTTGACATATTGAGCACAAGGGAGGTGGGCCAGAAGGTGTATTTCGAGATAAAGATATAGCTTCCCTAACGTTTCCATTAAACTCTACATCACTTCTATGGCTTCCATGCTCGCTATCTCGATCAAGCTTAGAGAACCTCCTGAACATGTCTTGGGACGTCGAAGTTTGAGCTAATGAACTATATCTTTGTGAACTCTCTTCCCTGTTTTGAGATGATTGACAGCTTGATGTGATTAGGTCCACCATCCATGGTTGAAACCTTAAGCTAGATGACGATGATGATAGATGCTCACTTTCAGAGTCTGAACTTGACTCTAGGTGATCTTGGTTCTGCTTTCCGGCTAACAATTTCTCCTTATTTAAGGAATTACTTCTTACCGGGATAATGAATGGTGATGTTCCCGGGTCAGAACTTGAAACTGATGAGGTTCCAGCTTCGGTTGCAGTAAAGACCTCAGGGCTACTTGTTGGAGTAACAACAGGTCCTCGAATTGAATCAAGAGACGAGCTTTTGTTTTTGGCTTGTTTTTCAGAAGATGGATTTGTTGAAGGCAATGGACAATCAGCTTCATCTTTCTTTTTAGGTGATCCAACTAAATTCAGACGAAGAACTTTTGGCTGCGATTTCTTCATTATCACAATGTTGCATTGTAAGTCTTCCATACATCTTTTCTGTTCATGTTTCAGCTTTCTGAAAGATTCGTATACCATCAAAAAGTAAGCGAAAGAAAAACTCTAAAAAATCATAGGAATTTAAGTTAAGCATACTTGTCTAACACAACCCAGCTAGCATGAATTTTCTTGGCCTCTGCAGCTACTGCTCCACATGGTGATCCCGGAACAATTTTTATTTTAACGTTTATCTACAACATTATTAGCACAAGAAGGATTTACATTCTTTATCAAAACGATAATTAAACATCAGGCAGTGAGTACTTTCTTGTGAGACGAGCAAACCTTATTTGGATCATAAACGTCATGAAGCTGAAGTATCATTTGAGAACAGGAATCCGTAATATCGATTTTTTGGTCTGAACTTGTTCCAACGTAAGACTTCCGGTGGCCACTAGCGCAGTCTCCGCTAAATCTTGGAAAACCCCATAGTTTTCTACCTACATTGGAATTTGGAGTGTATTACAAGGATGCTAAATACCATCTAATAACATGATTAACGTAACGATATAAACTAACCCATCAACACTTGTATCCATACCAGGATTCTACATCATAGAGCTTAATGTATTTAGGCGAACAAGTGAACTATGGTTATAAAATCATACCGAGAAAGCGACAATGTATCACAAAAATGTAGCATACCATTAGTTTGTGCAGGCAAGACCACAAGCAATGTAATGCAGTGCCCTGGTTGAACCACATGAGTCAAAGCCCAAACCAAAGCAGTCTTTGGAATTTCTTTAGATGCCTTAACAGCAACGACAACCTTCTCGGCCGCATCCAACCCCTTTCCCGGTTTACCCATATTGTCTTCTTTACTCATTGAACCCATTATATATAAATACTTTCAAAGATTCCTTTTCATCACTCCAACTCTTATCATTTCTTCAAAGGACAGGATCAGTAGGACATACAATTCACAAGGTGTAAAAAAAAGATCCCAAATTGTATTATTGTGTGCTTCTGTTACTTAGCCCCCACCACAAGCCCCCTTCTGATTCCTGGTAGTAATAAATATATAAATATTATATATATGATATTTAGATATGTGAATGTGATTATTAATACTTACAAAATCAGGTAAAAAATAATATCATACATATATAGATATATACAAATATAGATATCTTTTTTACACATAGTATATTTGAGTAAACCTTGCAAAGGAATCAAACATGAGTCACAGTTAACATTTACCAAATTTGCTAAAATTATATTCCTGAGAAATGCAAACTTGTAACCAAATAAATCCAAAAGTCTAGGATCTATGGAAATTTTGATCTGACAACAAATTTCAATGTACTGATTATTACCACATGATATATTATGACATACACACATATACATACATAATCCGTGCATTTCTTCAAAAGTTTGACTATAAAGATCTACTATATGTATATATCTATATATTCCAAAACTGTTATGTATTAAATTTAAAATATATATATTGAAGGACACTAATAATCAAATCAAATGACGTGACAACATATATATATATATATATATAAGAGTTGAAAGTTGAATTCAATTGATTTTGATACTGAGTTGGTACATAAAAACAAAATAAAACAGCAAAATATGAACAGATATGTATGTATGTAACAACAATTAACGTAACAAACGTACAACACATGCAATAATGGAATTCACTGTCACGCACATAATAGTGATGTAGATAAATATTTCCATTTATATCGATTTACTTATTTGACAAAAGTAGCGGAATATCACTTTTTTGCTCAATTCGAAATACATACGAGTATAATATAATAAAATATAGTCTTTTTATGCATAAAATAAAATAGGAATATATAATGAACATATGATTGATTATATTACCTTTTGTAATGTAATGCAATGGATTTAGCAATCTGGAAAATGGAAGATATTATAATAATAATATGAAACTATGTTGTGAAAGTGTGATGAGGAGGTATGAGTGACTGTGTGTGTGTGTTGCTTCTGTGTTTTTTATTTAAGTTTCATTCACGGTTTTGTTGAGGGAAATTGGGAGGACGAAAATGCCCTTGGGGTTTGGATAAATTTACGGAGATAGTTTTTCTGGATTTCAGGTAAGACCTGCGGATATCAAGAAACATTAAAAAGATTTTTGATTAGTTTAATATTATGCACACCTCATTCTCGCTTACGACAAGTTCTTATCGAGAAATCTGAGCACTGATTATTTTTCTTTAAACCCCCTGAAGTGTTGAATTGTGGTTGTTTGGGATGTTCACTATACAATGAACAACTCTATAAAAATCGCCATGATAAAAAGGAATAACGGTGAACATATAAACATTTTATAAAATTACTAATCACCCTGGTGTTAAGTTGTCTTGATATTATTACAAGATGTCTTAGGATTAATAAGATAATCTCAAATCATTAAAAGAGGTTTTAAGTTTAAACATTTCAAAAGTGACCAGAAAAGTTATTTGATACTAGTCGAATGTTTTGATTGTAACATATAGTCGGGTCAAAAGACTTGCTATCCTCAACTAACCTAAACAGAGAATACATTCGTTATTTACTTGTGTGAATGCTTTAGAATTCGTTTTTGAGTTGTCTATTTGTCTATTAAACACAACTATACATCTTTTTCATATATATAGAGAGACGAGAGTCAACTAATATTTTTTATAAATCTTCTTGCAATCATATATAAAACAAATTTTAGTTAGTTGATTCTTTTTAAACATGACTACTAACTCATTACAAGTAGATTAATACATGCTACAGGTAAA
Source organism: Erigeron canadensis (assembly GCF_010389155.1). Taxonomy (NCBI): domain Eukaryota; kingdom Viridiplantae; phylum Streptophyta; class Magnoliopsida; order Asterales; family Asteraceae; genus Erigeron; species Erigeron canadensis. The sequence continues at coordinate 43,313,811 of NC_057764.1, forward strand.
ATATTATGATGCATATAAAAGATTGAGAAACACATTCTATATCAAATATTGAATAAATTCTTAATTACAAAGTGTTTTTACAAAATAAATATGATTTTGAAACTTATATTGTATATCATTAGCCCTTCTTAATTAACATGACAAAAGAATATTTCATAGCTAACATATATAACTAGTAGCCTAAGATCTCGACTAAAACACATTTGCATTTTTGTATTTCTGATATTCATTTGTCAAATTTTGTGTATTTTATAGGAATTTTTATTTATCACGATTTTAAAGAAAACTATGAAATAAAATTTGAAATGATAACAAATAAGGGGGTAAAAGTGAAATAATTGAACTTTTAAATGAGATGACAACGGGCAGCATGAACAATGGAAGGAAAAGGTTAAACTTCAGCCTTTGTGCCATTTTCTTTATTTTATCAATCCGAGATAGAGAAATAATATGCATTGATATACAAAATACTATATATAATTTAGAAATTCAAACATGTTAATTTTAATCCCAATAACAACAAAAGAAGGCATTAAATATCATGCAACAACTATTTAAACTTAAAACATATGTTAAAGTATATTTTATGGATTATTACATGTGAATGTAATTAATTATGACAAAATGTCTATGTTAAGTAAAGATCTTATAAAATATCTATGTAATGTAATATACTTTCAAATCATGGTTATTGGATGTACTCGGATATATATGGCAACCATATAAGCTGTCACGTGTAAGTTTTTGATTGGTCAGATACATCCAATAAACGGAATTTGAAAGTTCATTACATGACATAGACATTTTATAAGATCTTTACATAACATAAACATTTTATCATAGTTAGTTACGGTAAAAATCCCTATATTATCCATATATTTTATCCCTTCGATATATTCTCTTAGGATAAGTATCTTTGAATGTAATAAACTTTGAACGAATGTGTATAGTAGGAAATAACTAAAGTTGTGTGTATTGTATGTAAACAACTCGAAAATAATGTTTATTGTATGTAAGAATATGTATTCAACCAATTAAAATCAGACAAGTGGCACCTCTGTATGGTTGCCACGTATGTTTTTTTACATACAATAAACATTTTTTAAAGTTGTTTACATACAATACACACAATTTTAGTTATTTCCTACTATAGATATTCGTCTAAAATTTGTTACATTCCAGGATACGTATCCCTATTCTCTTGTCATTGTCATTATATTATATGAGACCCACTCAAATGTGGCCAAAATCTATCATTTGAAATAAAACTTTTTTTTTTATAACTAATTTTATGCTAAGAAGTTCGACTACTTATCAATTTTCAAAGCAACAATTTGATTACTTTTTACAAAGAAAAAAAACACTTATATATTTTATTGAAATTGAGTTGTTTAACTTCTACTTCTTGTAACGAATGATACTATCTTAGTATAAAGATCCCCTTTTGGTTCTTTAATGTGAGTGTCTTAATGCGGCAGTTTTTTGATAACCAGTAACTCAAACCGGGTCACAATCAATTTTTTTAACTATAATATATGAGAAATGTCTAATTATGTTAACAGTTGCGGCTATAATTGTATTACGGTATAAAATATAGTTTTCCTTCTTTTTATTTTAAAGCAGCATGGTTGAATCAGTGGTAAACATCTTTGCCTCTGAAGACAGAAGTCATGGGTTCGATTATCATCCTATGCAAAGGTTGGAGGGCATTTTCTACGATTTAGGTAGAAACTGGAAGCAGCCTCTCTATTTAGGTAGAGGTAAGGTCTGCCTATATCTTAACCTCCCCCATAAACCGTCGAAGTATTGAGACTCAAAACCCGCAGAAGGCGACACTGAACAGTTAGTTAGTTACTTTTCTTCTTTTAATTTTGGGATATCCTGAATGTTTTTAACGTGTTTGGTGGATTGTTGTAGTAAGTAGTAACAAACAAATGAATTATAACTTTAGCATAACAATTTATGTATAACGTTAATGTATCAACTTTTTCACATTATTCTATTTTTAAAATTTTGAGTTAATAAAAGAATACATAAATGTGAAGAATAGTCTAATATATTTAGAACATTAGATATTTAGATGTATTAAATTTTGAAATTTTTGAAGATATATAGTATATTCAAATCAAATTCTTATCTTTACGTTCTGTATAAGTTTGAAATCAATCACGGTAAAGGAACAAACACGATGGCACTTTGCGTTCTTTCACAAAATGATGCGACTTCTTCACAAAATGATGCATCATTGCATCTATATATTAACAATATGGACCCACATGAGTTGCTCCATGACGTATATTGTCCTTTTTCTTTCCTTTTTGTCCATTTTCGTATGAAATTTCAAATCAGGTATACCTTATTTTCTTTGTTTAATAGTTGACCCAATGAGGCATATACACTTAAAATTGACGTGGTACAGTGGCGGATCTAGGAATTATATTTATAGATGGCAACATTTTTTCATAGCGGTCAAATGACAAATATACACAGACATGATATCTAATGAGAAAAAAAAGCGATAAGCTGCCACATTAAAATAGATACAACAAATATAACAGAAAATAGCTTAGTATTTTGTTATTAATGGAAAACATATCAAGTAGAATTAAAACCACAATTCAATAATTCAAAATTTATAAACTATGACTAATATAGTTCATCTTTAACGAATTAATAACGCACCTATGACAACAAAAGTTATATACTCGGAAGCGAATTTAGTTGTTGCTCATAAAAGTAAACATGGAATAGAATAAATTAAAAATTATTCTTATGATGGTAGTTGAAAAAAAAAAACAAAGTTCATCAAGACTTAATGATATAAAAAGAAGCTTACCAAGACTTCAAAGGAGCAGCTTGTAGTTTTATTTAGTTTTATTGCATCCCACATCGATGCATAAGAGAAGCTCACCATGATTAAAATATTATAAGAATTTAAAGCATTAAATTGTTAACCTTTCACCCAAAAGTTTAAAAGAAGTCGAGGGCCATAAGAATTTAAGCGGGGGCATAATAATAATTTGGGCTTAAAAGGTGAAACAAACCATTAGAGAATCAGTCATATATGGTTAGTTCATGAGAAGTTATTGGGGGCATTACCCCCCATAGATTACAAGGTACATCCGCTCCTGACGTGGTATTACTTTATCTTTCATAACAAATTTTCTATTCTGAGAAACAGCTCGCTTTTATCTGTTTAAATTAATCGTAAAGGATAACTTTTGACTTGTCTAGCCAATTTATTTTTATGACAGCTTAAAACCTTACTAGCAACCCGAAGACATTTACTATTAAGATTTGAACCTGACGTCTGATCATTAATTTGTCAATGTGTGTATTTTTTCTTTCTAACTTTTCGCCTAATTTTTGCACCGATATTTAACCTCCCAAACATATTAGTCTAATAGGTAATATGTGTATAAAATAATAGTTCATTAATTTATATAAATGTACATTTTAATAGCATATTATAAAAAGATCCACCTCGTTACTCGGCCTCCACACTTGTAAGTATTTATTCATGGCCATGCCAATGACACACATTCAATTATTTTCTATTGGACCCACTCACCGTTACCTATCTCCGTCAATCAACCTAACGGAAGGTAACATTTATGACACTTCAAACGTGAAATCTCCATTAAAACGTGACGTTCACCTGTCACACCGTATAAACTATAAGAGACACGGTAAATAGTAATAGTAATAAATATATAAACGGCGGTTGTTGGCGGTGGTCTGACCGTTGTCAGTTGGTAGTGGTTACTGCGTGCGGCTTCAGTCCACTTTTGACGGATCATGTCCCATACATCTTTCGAACCTCCTAAACATTTTTTAATTTTCTAAATTATTTAACAAAGAGTTTGTTAATCAGGAAAGACTATTATAAGTTAATCATATATATTTTCTAGTAATCCAAATCATGCTCAAATTAATATTCCTAGCTTATTAATTAATTTACATGATGTTTGACTTGATTTTTACTCTTAATAAAAATATATTGACTTTACCTGTTAAGTTGAATATCATTTGATAAATTTATTATATATTCACGCAATGTAACGGGAAGTCGGGAACCATGCTTTACTTTGTAGTCAAAAATAAATAACAATAGTCGTGGATTGGAAATTGAAGTTCCAATTGAAAATGGAGAGTCTTCTACCTCACCGATGTAAATTTTATGGTTATCATATGATAGTCCTCAATTTGAAACTCGTACCTTCACTTAGGCTTAGAGCCGAATAACCCAACCTTGATAGAACTTAGCTATGCTATCGAGACGACATCTGTTTTAGTTGCAGTTAATTTAATTAACATGTGATAATATCGTGCATGCACAATATTTTCCTTTTTTAAGGAAATTATTATGTATTCTAACATGTCTATAACTCTATATATACATCCAAAATAGCCAAATGTTTAATTGGACCCACGTAGCCGCCTTTACGGAATTGCGGATCAGTTGCTTATCCCTTGATTTACTAATTAACTAATCGTTATGATTTTAATTAAGGGACCATAAGTCCATAACCACGCACGTCTCAATATATATTTTGTCTTGTATGTATGCTACCTGTCTCTTTTTTAGTGCCAAAGCCTAAAGACAAAGGTATATATTCGTTATTAAGATAAGATATAGAAAAGGTTTTGTTAACGTGTAATTAATAAATTTATTGCTTTCCAAAATAACTATGCCAATCTTTGATATATAGCCACTACAAATAATATTATAACTTATTTACAATAAAATATAATTAATCTGGAGAAAAACAATATGACAAATTACATATGTAAGTCAGTATCTAAATTATGACGTTTTAAAACTTTAGACCTTTTAATGTGAATAAATTTAGACACACTTTTTGCTCAATATAGTTTACACATCTAAAGCATAACAAATTTTTATAATTTGTTCATGCTATCAGATTAAACGTATGAACAATTATAGTATTTATACTTAATACTCCTTTATAATAATTATCACCCCCTTTATTTTTGAAAAATGTTAGAAAATGGTGATACAAAGTACTAAATTACCCTTAATAAACACCCACTATGGAAAAGAGTTATTCGAGATTAACAAATTTGCCCTTAATTAATTAATTTACACTTTATAACCTTATCTTTTTAATTTATTATCTAAGTCCTTATCTTTTGAAATATTTTCACTATTACCATTACATCAACTTACACAGTTACATTACTCGATACCAATTGTCAACGTCATCACCACCTGTCACCGACCCCACTAAACCGTTGTGCTGTCACTGTCACCGCATTGTGCGGGTACCATGCTAGTTTATGTAATGAGTATTAACAACCAATCAAGTGAAAAAGTATTCTGGTTAGAAGTTAAAGTTTTGCTTTAAGAAAAAAAAAAGTAAATAGATGAGAATTAAGATTTTCACTCTTGAGTCATATAAAGGTAACTTAACGAAAGTATATATTTTCGTGATTTAGTTTCAAGAAGCTGATCTTATATAATCACAAATAGGAGACAATAGGTTTGGTTTGTAACTTGTAAGATCACTTTGTATTTTGGTTTTTGTAAACCTTATTATTCAAAAGAAATACCCTTTTTTTAAAAGTAATTTCTATTCACAAACACCCGTACCCACAAATTGTTGCCGGCAACAAGTAATTAGATGACTGTATTATTTACAATTCCAAAATGGTTTCAATTTTCCTAACTAGTCAGTACAACATCTTGATCGATTCTTAAACTAAAAGAAGCTAGTTGTCTTTATCACTTGAAATGCCTTGTCGCCATTCATTTCCTCATAATTGAATCTTTTATTATTTCTTGCATGCCATAAGCACCAACAAGTCACAAAAACAATGCCTTTGAAGATCGTCTTTATAATTTCTCCACGACCCAAATGTTTTTCAATCAATAGAAATACTTAGTTTTAAGAATCAGACTTTATGAGAGTGGATTATTAGGGGTTTTTTTCGAGAATCCTGAGTTTCATACCAGACATGCGTGGTTCAAGCACGACAGACTGTCCAATTGGATATAATTGTGGTGTTTCGAGTGCTAACTGCTAACTACTAATTCGCTGTTAAAAAAAAATTATTTTATATAATAATAATCACATAAATTATACAAGAATAATTGAATATAATAATAATAATAATAATAATAATAATAAACCCGGAAACAACGGGCCATGACAGGTGGTCCGAGATGTCTTAATACATGATACGCATGGAATTTAATGAAATTAAATTACACACTCACCAAAACGTTCATCAACATTGTCCTAATTCCTATGTGCCAACTCCCTTTCCCTGTTTTCACTTTTATGGCCCTCAAATATAAAAAAATGAAGTAATATCCATTTTTTATTATTATTTTTAAAGGATAAAAAAATGCATTATTATTGACTGAATGACTGCTCTCAAGTAATATATGTATCATTTTTTCTTTTGTTTTGAAAGATTTATGATGATCGTTCATTATTAGTTTATATAATTAGCTGTAAAAATTATACATTGTGGTACATTAATCAAAAATCTAATTACGAATATTACCTACCATAAAAAAGGGTAAAGGAGAATACTCTGTTTCCGAGATCATATTGGATCTCCATTATCTCATCTCGTAAAAATTATCGTGTTGGTAAATTACTTTTACTTAATAGTCAGATGATTTGGGCATCCTCAAGTTAGGATTAAACTCGCATCTCTCAACTTCACACGTGAATCCAAACTGCATTGGTAAGATGTACTACTCCATTTATTGATGAATTTATACGGTAATCTTTTGCCTTTAATGGCTAAATTAGATCACTAGTAGATTACTAGAGTATTATCGTTTGTTATCAGTAGTATAGAGCAAGGGTTATTTAAGAACTCACAAATAAAAAAAACTCAAGAACAAATGTGAGCCACATATTTCTTCTACCTTTCTCTCTCTTTAATAAAATAAAAAAATTCATCCAAATTATTCAAAATGTTTTATCTTACAAACCGTAAATCGTTAGATGAAATAAAAACTATGAGTAGTCTTAAAATTTCGTCCTCTTTCATTAGAGATGCAATTCAATATACCTTTGACGACTTTTTAATTTTCGTTTTTTTGTCCCTTCTATTTGTGTACTTACACGTGTAAGATCTTTGTTTTCACATTTAAATTAGTAAATAACGATATGCACACAACAATGAAGGTTAAAGGCGGAGTCTGTCAATCAATGGTGGAGCCATGGTGGCCAAGGGCGAAGCCCGTCAGTCCATGGCAGAGCCATAGCGGCTATGGGAGGAGTCCGTTAGGTAAATTACCCATCACCGATCTCTCACTATGACCTATCACCTTATATGACCTATCACATGCACTATGACTTATCACCCTCAATGACCTATCACCCCCACCAGCTACCCTTTATGAATATCCTTAAAAGCGAAGCACGTTTTGAATCACATTTTTCATTCAACTTACACATGTGCAGGTTATGTGTAAGTATCAAAAATAAAATGAAAATTAAAAAGTCGTCAAAAGTATATCGAACAACATCCCTAATGAAAGAGGACGAAATTTTAAGACTACATATACTTTTTATTTCATCTAACGATTTACAGTTTATGAGATAAAATATTTTAAATAATTTGGATGAATTTTTTTATTTAATTGAATAGAGAAAGGTATAAAAAATATGTGACTCACATTTGTTTATGAATTCCTTTTTATTTGTGAGTTATCACCCCAGTAATATAAGCGTATCATAAAATAAAAAGAATCTCATTGCTAGCCCAACATAAAATATCTTATTTCTATTGTATCTTGAGACTTGAAACCATAATCAATCTATCTAATATCTAACTCAAAATAGTTTAGTTTAAACTTTCAGGTTTTCGTAATTTGTGTACATGGAACACAAACTAGGACACAATCAGCTAAAATTTCTTTTAACTAGATATAAAAAGTGCATATTTATTATTTATATAAAATTGATTAATTTCGTATGTGAAAAATACACAATTATTATTCATCTATCTTAATATAACTAAAAGAGGGGTTGGGGGTACACTTAACACCCTTAATTTTTTTTCTTTAGCCTAATTCTCAATCCTTATTAATTCTCTAATTTTTTTAATATTAATCTAATTTAATTTACACTTTTTGGTTTTCCATCATCAATTTATACTTTAACCCAATCTAAAACAATTAATTTACACTTTTAACACAATTTATAAATAATTAACTTACAATTTTGATTTTCAATCACCAATTTACACTTTAACCCAATTTAAAAATAATTAATTATACTTTTTGGGTTTTCATCACCAAATTACACTTAAAAATAATTAATTTACACTTTTGGTTTTCCATCACCAATTTACAAATTTACCCAATTTAAAAATAATTAATTTAAAAGAAGCTACGATCAACTACAAAAGAGTTTTTCTTTTTTATATACTTTGCACATAATTAATCATTATTATTATTTTTTAACATTGAATTCTTATGTTATTGTTATTATTATTATTTTTAATTTAGTTTGTTGTCCATTATAGGTTCGTTATGGCTGTTTCTTCAACAACAAAAAATATGACCACATTAGTTCATCTTAAAGATCTTAAGCCAACACATGTTAATCATCATTTACGACTCTGTGTTGTGCATTTATGGATTGTTTCGAAGTGGAACAACCCGCAGAAAATCATAACGTTTGAGATGGTCTTTGTTAATGAATTGGTATGTATTTTTCAAATTATATAGTTTACACTTTTAGAATATAAGAAACTGTAAATTTTTTTATTTAACTAAAGTTGAAAAAAAATGGTAAACTGGAATCAATGTTTATATGGAGTTAAATTTCGTATGTTTCTTCTTTAGCTTTTGTATTGATTAAGTTGTGATATATCACTTAACTAATCTAAATACTATATACTAACTTTTGTATTTATAACCTATATTAACTCTTAGGATTTACCATTATATCTTTGTTATAACCTTTTAGATATAAAGTCTAAATTTGCTATGAGTAGGGTTCTGATTACTTTAAGATATTGCCTTTGATTATTTTGATATCGTTTTGAAAGTAACTCATTAATGGCGTATACTTAAGATTCACGATTATATCTTTCTATAAACTTTTAGATAAAAAGTCGAATTTTGCTATGAGTAAGATTATGATTACTTTAATATATCGACTATGATTATTTTGAATCTGTTTTGAAACTAGCTCATTAATGGTGTAACTTTTTAGCCGATGTTATTATATTAGGGGAAGTAGCTACATATTGAGATGGTGTTGAATGTTTTAATATGATTATTTAGCATGATGGAACAATTCATCAATTTAGTTTGTGTATGACAGATATATTTCGGATCTTATGAAAAACATGATATCAATTTTAAATAATACCTTTAGTTAAAACCCTTCACGTTATGTTTAGGATTTAACACAACAAGAGATGACTTTGCAAGGTTTTTGGCTCAAATTTTTAATTTATCAAGAATTTGTTTCCCTATCTTTCTTGCATTAACCGATAAAATCATTTGATCCACGTTTGGAATGTCTTTGGTTGGGTTCCTTTTTTATCCTGAATAATTTTCCTGGATCTGTATGCAAATATGTTTATTCGATTCTTATGGTTAATTTGTTTGAAGTTTATTTTTTAAAATTAGATTAAATACATAGAAACACACTAAGAGAACTTACCAGTTTTCTATGGGTTTTTTTTTTGCTATTTGTATGGCTCGGTCAATGGTGAATGAGCGAAAAATTTTACGTGTATTTTGACCGATGGAGTGGCTATTCAGCTACCAAATATCCAAGTTGATTTCGGTATATCTATTTAATATATTTGAATTCCAATTTTTTAGCTTTGATTAATATATTTTAAGACTACCCGTCCATTGAACGGGCCTGAACACTACTTCATATATATAATAAATCAAATTTTTTTGACGAAACATAAGTTTACAACCCGAACCATTAACTCATGACCTGAACCATAGATTTACAATCTGCCATATATTTGGCCTCTAAATTTCGTCTGTTTTTTTGAGAGCTCTAGCTAGAACCTTAGAAACATAAATACACCTCTATAATAGATTTACGGCCCTTGCAAATTCGGTTTGATTTGCATTCTTTTCTTCACTTTATCTTATAACCGAACTTTTGTAGCACCTGATGATTTTCTTGTAAACTTCATTTGAGTCCACTTCAAGCTCGATTTGGCATCTCCATTTCACTTGTAGGCATTCCTAAATCAATTTTTGACCACAAAAGCTCCGTTTGTAGCTCAAGTTTCACTAAGTTCACATAATGTACGTGTCCACAAAATACTTATGCAAGTACTAAGTCACCAAAATACATGTAATTAATCAACTTAAAATGCAACCATATTAATTAAAGATATTAATTTTAACGTACACTATAATGTAAAAACATGTTGAAAGAACGAGGAAAAATTTTTCATCAATTTATTTTCCATTGGTTTATAGCTTGCTTTTGTAGTTTACATTTAAAAAACCTTAACCACAAATTAAAACACTGGTTCATCAAACGCTACAACCATTAAAAACTAGATTAATACCCGATCGGTGACCGGGTAAAAAGATAAATTGATATATAAACAGATCGGTTAAAAAGATAAATTGATATATGCATCATACATTGCAAAAAATGCACGTCAAATTATTAGAAAACGTATTGTGAAAGAGAGAAAGAAAAAAAGCATATAGTTTGATTGTAAAGATTGTTCTGTTGATATTTTTATGAGTCTTATGATATTAGTATTTTTTTATTTTATTTTTTGCATGTTTATTGATATATGAAGTTTAATATGATAGATTGAATATAAAGTTCAGATAAAATTTTACACACGTGTAATTTTGGGTATATCATGTTAAGGTTGTCAATAGTCAATCTAACTCGATATTTATTTTGAAGAAAAACAGTTTTAGGTCAAGTATCTCAACCTGCCAACCCAACAATTTGATTTTTTTAAGGTTAGTTCGGGTTGGCTCCTTTGGTTGTCAGGTCCACCTAGTGGTGTATAAAAACGGTTTTTTACTCAATTCGACCCGGTTTTTTGGTCAATGAGGCCAAAACCGGATTTGACCCAACCCAACCCGGTTTGATACCGATTTTTGGCCAAACTTTGACTGGGTATTGACCAGGTTTTACCAATTTTTTTTACCAAAACTCATGCCAGACCCGATCGCAACCGGATATAAAAACGAAAACCCAAACCGGTTAGTAATCGTCGGGTTGGGTCAGACCCGGTTGTAGACCAGTTTTGGGTTCAGGTTCGGGTTTCAACCCGGATTTTTGTACACCTCTAGGTCCACTCCCAACTTGAAATATTTTTATATTAATTTGTTTATAATTAATACTGATCCGTTTGACAAAAAATCACACATTTGACATTTCAACCCGTCAACCAATTTGTCTAGAAAACAACTAATTTGACTAAATTGATCCAATAACAACCCATTTAACCTAATAACCCACAAACCTACAGGTTGTCGCAAGTTGGGTCTTGGTTGTAATTTATGATATGAAACTTTAGTGGGTCTGATTAAGGTTAAAGATTTATAACCTGTCATCCCAATTGGGGTGGTTCTAACTGACAAACGTATATCATATATAAAACTTTCTATGAATCTTTATGTAGGCTAAAAAAAACTCTTATTGTTAAAAAAATTTAATTATAAATTTGAGAAAAATTATACACCATAAATAGTTATAATTCTTGCATGAACAATAATGGTGGAGTACATAATCCCACTTCTTTTAAACGAACTTTAAAAAATCACATGTTTAAAAATATATAGTAATAATGTTGATAAGCTACTATTTCTCATTATGTTTCACAATTGTGTTCTAGTTATATAGACTACATTCAATTTACTAACCCATATATTAATTTGGTTTTTATTATGTTCAAATTAAATTAAAAATAAATAAAAACTATTATACTCCGTATTTTTTTTAAATAATTTGTTTGTATCTAGTATTAAGCATCTTCTTTAAATTCCAAATATAATTACTAATATATTTGTTTTATATTTAACTTCACTAATGAAAAGATTCTTCTTAAATAAATTTTAGATCATTTCCAAAAATAGACTCAACCAATCAAAACACAAAAAAAATAAAACCATCAGCCAATCAAAAGCTAGAGAATTAATTCAATCTTTTTTTTCTCTCAACTCTACCGACAATATATATATAATATGTAAAATAAACTTAATTTTATGAATTCTATCTCATAAGTCATAAGTATACACATTCACATGAATCATGATATAGCAAAACATAAGTACATAAACTTTTTTGATGGTAAATTAAATAAGACAGTAATAATTGAAAGATAGATAGAGTACGTACGTGATGCATATTATTGAGTGAGTGAGTGAGTGGATGGTCGTTTTCATTGGATGAAAGCCATAAACCCTACAACTATATATCATCTCTATTGTCTATTTCATGCTTATCAGCTCCTCTAACTTTGCAAAATATCATCATTTGGATATATGGCATAACTAATATATAATGTCACGTTATCATGTTCCCATTTTTGGACCACTTGAATGTTTCGTCTTTGTTTACTTTTACGCAATACATAAAATGAGTACTTTCTGTTCTTAGCTAATTTGATTTCATTTCAGAGTCCGATCATCTATATATTCTTAGATAATTAATTAGTTGCTGTCACCAAACAAATATCATAAAATAATGTAAAAATTATCAAATCGATCATGAACTAATTAAATCTGATAATATTAGTATAAATTTATTTTATTTTTTTTGCCCCACTAGGTGCAAATATGAATTTGATTAAACATTGGAAGCCAGTGGTGGACATCTTCAAAACAAGATTGGCACTTTGGAAGGCTAGATCACTATCCTTTGGTGGTAGGTTGACATTGATAAAATCGGTACTTGGCTCTACTCCTATCTATTATTTTTCATTGTTTAAAGCACCAAAGCATGTTATAGAGTTACTGGAAAAGTATAGAAAACAGTTCTTGTGGTCGGGAGGGGAAGACAAGTCATAGATTCATTGGGTTAAATGGGAAAGGATGACATCGAAATCAACCGGAGGATGGGGAGTCGGGTCCTTACGGGCTTTTAATCTCTCTTTGATTTGTAAATGGTGGTGGAGAGCAAAAGATAAACCCAATGATCTATGGTTCAGAGTTATTTCAGGAGTACACATTTTAAGAAGATTTGAGTCTTTTTTACCTATTAAGTTGTCTTTAAGTGGGGTGTGGAAAACAATTTGTAGTGGTGATAATGAGCTGTCATCGCATGGTCTATCCCTTAGCAATATGTTTGAGTGCCAAGTAGGAAACGAAGGAGAAAAGTAGCTTTGGAAAGTAGATCAGTCGATCAGGTGTCTTCAGTACGGCTTCTATTAGTATAATTTATCGTGAATTACGTACCTTCTTCGTTAATCTCTGCAAATCATGCATTAAAAAGTGAGTAATATACTTTTCATTAATCTCTGCAAATTATGCATTAAAAAGTGAGTAATATACTTGCAGAATTTTGTCATTCACTGTCATTTCTTCACACTTGTTTTTTCATATCTTTAAAAAGTGTGAAGAAAGTTGTTAATTTAATCACATTTAAAAGTGTGTAGAAATAATTTACATTTTAAAGTGTGAAGAAGCGATCACAATATTTACACAGTTATAGATGTGGAAAAAAAATTCACACTTTCAAGTGTGTAAAAATATATCAATTGTTCACACTTAAGAGTGTGAAAGTTAATTTGTAACACTTTTTATCTTCACACATGGAGGGTGTGAAGAAATCATGTGTTACAAATTGGCTTTTCACACTATTAAGTGTGAAAATATTTGACAATTGATCACACTTTTAAGTGTTAACATTTTTTTTACACACTTATAAGTGTAAATAAATTATAACTTTTGAAATTTATTCACACTTTTAAATATAACTTTTTTATACACATTTTTATATGTGATTAAATTCATAATTTTTTTCATAATTCGAGTGTGAACCAATGAATTTTTTTTTTAATAGTGGTTCTACATGTTTCTTTTACCATTTTCAATGTAACACACGTAATTTAAGTAGTGGATGCGTATTTTGTAATTCAAATTTTATGTTTTTTTATTGTGGAGACTTATGTGTTAATACTTAATACTATACGTACTCTCCTGTAGTCCTGTTTTAACTTAAGTATCCACTACAACAAAAGTTACAAAAATTTATGAACTTTTTGTAGTTCATTGAGCTATTTAAGAAATTAAAAACATTAACTACTGTAACTTTTTTAAATGTAAGTATTAAAGAGGACTCATGTGACAAACTAAAGAGGAATCGATGAGCTCACCATAGACCCATAGGGAGAGGAAGCCATATACATGTAATTTTATAACGAATGATAATAAGGCTATTTTCAATGGGGTGTTTTGGGTGCCCTTGGATATCCTTTGCCGTTAAAACTTGTCTACAACTAAGGATTTTTCGAAGAATGTCCTTACCTAAGAGAACCTAATATATTTTTTGTTTTTATTTAGAGGTAATATATTTTCGTTTTTAGTTGAAGCTCAAAGTTAGACATACTTAGCATTGGAGATAAGGCTAATTAAGTATATCATTGGGAGGTGAAAATGAGCGCACCACGTACAGTATGTATTTATAATTTATCATGTTTAAGGTAGAAGTAAGGGTTCTATATATCATGTATTGTAAGAACATTTTTTTTTATTTTTTATTTTTTGTTTTAAATAAAACTTGAAAGCAATCTCTTTACCTTATATAGATATAAAAATGTCTTCCATTTCAACCTCCCTTATATATCATTGTGATATTGAGACTCAAAATTCATCCATGCAATATTAATGGGTGTTACTATAACTTACCATGTTTAAGGTCAGATTGAGTGAATTGGAATTCTAAGCACTTTAACGTGACATACTTGTAATATCCTAATTAACTTCTTTAAAAAAAATCTTACGTTCAAATGGAACTAGATATAATTTTGAAGGTAGTCAGGAAGTTAGGCCATACATGGGCGGTACTAAAGGGGGGCAAGGGGGTCCAATGGCCCCCTTCCAAATTTAAATTGTCATGTATTTTTAAATTTTTCAAAAAATTTTAAAATTTTTTTTATAGATTTTTAACATTTTGCCCCCTTTTAGATTTATTTTTCATAAGTTTTCTAAGTTTGTCCCTTATAGAATTTTTTTATGGTACCGCCTCTGAGGCCATATATATACACTAGAGTAAAAAAAATTTAGGAGTACATTTTTCAAATAACTTAAACAAGAAAATGCATGCTCAACTATTTAGTCAAATTAAATATCCTAACCCTTGTTTTCCATTTTTGTTTTCCAATAAAATGTGTTCTAATTATAGTTTTCTAAGAATATTTTCTAAAAAAAATAGAAAACAATGTTTTCCATTTTTCAATGAAAAATTTGAAAACAACTTTTACTTGTTTTCCATTTTCATTTTCCACTCCCCCCCTTTTCCTCTCACATTCCTAACATGTTTTCTAGTTGAAACGCGTTTTCAAAATTTTTATTTGTATTTTATAAAATAAAAAGCCTTATCATTTTCTAGAAAATTAAAAATGAAAAACCATAAAACATTTTCTACAATTAAACAGAGCACAATATTTTCAGGAAAACTAGGAGTAAAAACCTTCATTATAATTCAATTTATGATCACAAATCAATATATGATTGAAGCAGAAAAAAAAAAGGTCCAGGCCATCATAACTTTCCATGTGCTCGTAACATGTTGAAAACAACATCACTTCCCTCGCCCAACGGAACTATATTTGATAGTAGTAAAGACTTTTAAAGCTGCTGTCAATTTGCAATTTTCCCCACAGCTGACTCATTTTCTAATTTCCCTTGCATGTTTATAAAATTTGAACACCCACTGCAGTTTCAGACAATCGTAATCATATATATATATATTTTTTTAAAGGTGAATTTCGCTGAAAACTTCGTGTCGCGATTTAACAACGAGAGGTATAGTACGTTATCTTAACCCGATCCGCGCTAGAGAGATCTCTCGAAGTAGAAATAACTATTTCAAATATCCGATGGGGGAAACCCTCTACTAATCCGCCCGAAGGTACGACGATTAATAGGAGTAAACCCTGCCCTCATAAAGGGACTTCCTTATATCCTCCCCAAGACTTGAACACAAGACCTTAATTATGGGTATGGTCTTTCAACCATTGAGCTAATGCTCAAGGATCAATCGTAATCATTCTAATTTAACATTTTAATTATTTTGTACATCGATAAGCACATCTTCAAAAATTCAAATTCAAAAAGAACGCATATATACAACACATTTACACTGTTTTTTTTGTGTAATTTCCTAAGGCTAAGAGGAGTGAAGTTACAGTTATTTGAAATCATTTTACCAACGCAAATTGTGCGAGTATGACTAGCTTACTGATCACTAATTAAGGAAGTAATTACCAATTAAGTAAAGGTACTTACATAGATCGAATTAAAATTCATGAGATTGAACATCCATGTCTAAAGGATGATGGATCTAAGTCATCTGACCTTCTAAGCTTGATGGATATCTTTTTAAAAGATAAGTGGATTTTTAGACTACAATTTGCTGAACATTTACTGCATAAAATAATTTTATAATTTAAAAGATAAGTGGATATCATACGTACTGCAAAAATATGGAAGTGGGACAAAAATTCTATATGAAATATGTCATTGTTTTCATTATTGCAAAATGGTACACTAGAATGGTAACCCTACAACACTTGAATTAATGAGTGAGTTAGAAAAAACAAAATCTGAAGCGAGGGCAGAAACCAGGCCTGCAACAGTGATGGACCAAATTGACCCATTTGTAATCTAAGGTTGAATCTTGAAAAATAAAAAAAAATAGTAGCCAAAAAATAAAAATAATTATATAAAACTGTTGAAAAGAAAATTCTAAAATTCAAATTTTAAAGAACTTAAAAATTCGAATGAAAACACAACAGCATTACTCCATGTTTGATTATTTTTGTGCATTTTGAAAGTTTGGAAGAATATGGATATATATAGTTTTAACTTTTAAGTTTTTAAAGCATGCACTTAATATTGACGTTTTTGTAAGGATTTGTATGAAATTAGAGGATAGAATGATAATTTTGTGTAGTTAATTAGCAATTCAAATGTAAGATAAGGGGCAAGATATACTGTCAAAATGTGTTATTTTGCAAGTCTAAGGCTTTTAGATCGAGCCAAATTTAGTCCATTTAGGATGTGACATGTGGCCATTTAAAAAGTTATCTATTTGTGTTAAAAATGAGTGATGGTGTCAATTCTTACCAAATAGTCAATTTGTTTGAAATATGTTTAATGTATAGCCTCACATGTTTTTTTTCCCTACCAACGGTTACTTGAGTCTGCCATATGGTGTCGATTTACTTGTGTCGATGCAAAAAAGTGTCAATAGTTATGAAGTAATGAAACCAATGTGAGTGTCAAAATGTGCTAATGTTACTTGTCGATAAGAAAGAACCAATTACACCCTTGTCTTTAATGTTTATGGCAAATGAATTTTCGGGCCCAAAAGATGAGGTATATAATTTATATTACTTATATTTGTTAATTATTTTTTCAATTTAAAAACAAATAAAAATCTTGTTGCTTTCCAAAAATAATTTAAAATAAAAATAGAAGCTAGAAAAGGCCATATAACACTAAAAAACACAAGTTATAATATCTTATTAATTTGAGATTGTTTTCATTTCCCCTCTGATCCTTCCTAACAGGAATGAACCCCACATGATCGATCAATTCAATTGTTGCACCATTACCATGTTTGTATATGCCAAGGCAAGTGACCCTAAACAATTGCCAAAGGTACATACCACTAATTATTAAGACAGGCATGTCCTTTTCATCCACTAGACAAAAAGCCCGCCAATTCAAAATTTACACTTTGTAAATTTTACAAATAATTATAGCACACGCATATCTATCTCTTAAACTATATATGGATAATGATAAATGGTAGTAATATTCTACAGTTTACGTTGTATGGTTCATTCCTTTTAAAACATTGAGGATGTCTGGTTCAAGTAAGGACGACAATGAATCAAAATCCAAGAAGTGTGAAAATGAATTAATACATATCCTTTTTAAGTACGTTTAAACACCATGAATGATATATAAGAATCCTTCAAATCCTCATTCGTTTTTGAACTATTCCCGCCCCTTCGCTAATCATCCTATTACCTTTTTCCTTTACAAATCCACATAGGACATTTATTATCATTTTTTTTAGTTGTAGAAATTATAAATGGCTATATCCTTTTTGTTTTGCAATGTTTCTGCTGACAAATCCCAATTTCATTCGCACGCAGGCCTTACATCTCTCTTTAGTCTTTAAGAAAAGAGAGGTAGCGGACGTCATGGGCTCATAAATATTAACTTGGCCCACTAATATCAAAATGAGATTTGCTACCCAGCCCATGAAACATGGATATATGATGTTCTTTCACCAAAGCCCAAACTACAACTTTCTAAATTTGCAACTCTCTTCAATCTTCATATGTCAGTTGAGTTGAGTTGAGTGACTTGTGTCTTTGACCACCAATTGAACAAATTTTTTGTAAAAGATCTAAAAGCATCAATAAAGTGAAAATTATAATGTTGATAGCTGGCATTCAATACGTTTGTGTAATTGATACTATAGAGTATGAATTTCATCATGTTCACAAGGCATATCTATATCTATATCTACATATATCTGTTATACGAGTATATAAAAAAATATAACATTATCAGCTTATGTGTCATCAAAATAAAATGTGTTTTATCATGTGCCCTCATGTAAAGATTTTGAAAATGTTAACCACGAGCTACCTTCATAATGGCTAAGTTGTGATAACTTAATTTGTTTAAAAAATATTATGATATGAACCACTTAGGTTGCTCCTATATTTGCCTTGTACCTTTTTCAATATTTTTTAGATTTTTGTTTAACTATCTCTTTTAAAGAATAGTTTATATTTCTTAAGTTAATATCGGCAACAAAGTATGGACGTGCTAAACTGTTTAGTAAGTAGGTGCGGAGCCAGTAGGACAAGTCTTCTATGGTAAAACTAGCTCACACTGACTAGCATAAAAGTTTTTTTAATTAATCGAGCTACCCCCAACCTATAAATATTTTATTTCTAATCATGATAATACATGTAAAACCTTTACATTTGGTCCATAAAAGTAAATGATTGTTATAAAATTCTATTTTACTAATATCTTAATAATTAGTTATGTCTTTTACATTAATTATATTGTATACAACGATCGGAAAAAAAATACCATTGAGCCCCTTTCAACGTTAAATCCTAACTCCGCATATGTTATTATCTAATCGACTCCAAAATATTAAATATAGATAGAGATTATCTTGCTTTAAAACAAGAATTATCAATCAAAACTTAAATTAGGAAAACAAAGAAATGTGTTTGGTACCTATTTTATCATGTAAAGTATTACCATTACTAATTTTGCTTCCATTCCAATTTTATCCTTGTTTACTACAAACCAAAAAATCCGAGTCAGTGTGTGCGCCAAGAACAACAATACCAGAAGGAAAAAAAAAAAAGAAAAAAAAAGCGAAAGTTGAATCTCATCTGAAATCAAATCCATCATCGAATCGATGCGGTGCTGATACTAACCTCACCCTAACGACGTCGTTTATCAATCAATCAATCGCTAATCCAATCTCCACCAAATGCCACATTATTTATTATTATTGTTATTCATGTAACGATCCACAAATCACGATTCATTCAACAACAATAATATAAAATAATGCTATTCGGAAAAAAAAGCGATCCGGTCGTGATTTGATTTCATTTTGTATCTATATCTATATATTTCTGTTTTTAATTAATACATATATTATTATATTTCAATTAATAATTAATAATTAAAAAGAAGAGGAAATGAACGGTGGAGATGCAACGGCAGCTCCGGCGCCGCTTGACTGGAAATTCTCTCAGGTATTCGGTGAACGTACCGCCGGTGAAGAAGTTCAGGAAGGTATAATTTCTTAATCTAATATTTATATTAACATTAATATGATTATTTTAAATCAACTGTTGTTATGACTATTACGAATAGTACGTGGATCGGTAGATTTATGTTAGGGTTTGGATATAGCATGTGTTGATCTGTTTACTTGATTGATTGATGAAATTAGCGGTTACGAAAACGATTATATTTTAGGTTTAACTATTATAATGCATGGTCAGGAGTTATGAATATTTGGAAGGTTTTTAATTATATAGTAATATATACGCTTTTGTTATCAATGAGTATGTCAACTGACGACGGTGGTATTATCTGTGGCGTCAAGTTTACTTTCTGTATCACGATGTTGTCGTTTAGTTATTTGGAGGATGAGTTATTTCTAAATGTGATTTATTTTTTTCCCTTAGTTCAACAGTTTTGGGAACTCGTTTTTGGTTGGAAATGTTGCGTAGTTGCTACATTTGTTGCAAAGAGATTGTCGTATTGATATGCAGACTTTACTATTATTCATTACCGCTATCTCCTCTTGCCTTTGGTTTACTTAAAGTGAAACTACTAGATTAAGTAGGTGTTGGCATAAGATGGCTGCATGCTTTCCACGTGGTTTGACTAAAACTTAATTAGTAGGTCCTGAAATCAAATGGATACATACTTTCTTCGTGGTTTGACTTTGAACATTGTTCAATGGTTTTTGGCACCTTAATGAGTAAAGTGACCTGAAAGAAAGTAGTTTCACAAGAAATGTCAGTTTACTGTGTTTTGTGGTAGAACAAACTCAGCTTATACCTTTATGTTAAGGTCATATTACGCATCCAGATCCTACTTCCATATACTAAAGGCATCCTTGGCTAGCTGGATTTAGCACCGGACTACTTTAATATTGATTTTCAGTGTTTCATATGAGGGTGCGTAAGCCAAATACTAAAGTTTGGTTAAATAGATTCCCAAGATTTAAGAGTCATAACAATGTATTGCTCTGAACTGAAGTAAGTGATCACAGATCTAATAGCAATTGGTTATATCTTTCTTTTATGTCTACTTTGTAAATTGTAACCAGTACTTAAACTTAGATATCTCTCCCTTCCTGCTGTTTTCTGTGATTTACTTGTTAGATCTTCTTTGGGGTCAATTTTCTTGGTCATGTAGGCCCTTTTCACCAGTAATGCCTTGATGCCTTCTGAAGTGATCAATCTGAAGTTATAATGTACATAATCATTATGTCTTAGTCAAACATATGATCTTGATATTTTATTTTCAATTGCATGTATATCTGTTCAATTTAGTACCACTTCATAATTTTTTATATGTATAGCTTCTTAGGTATACCTTTTTTGTACTACAAGTATTTTGTGGATAAGGCTTTACAGATCTAGGATAAGATGTGAGTAGCAAAATGCGTGAAATAAAACCTTTTTTTTTACCTTCATCTGTTAAAGGAGCCACCTTCTTAGGTAAGTATCATGTTTTAATGTCGTGTCAAACAAAATACGGTGATGCAGAAATCTAGTACTTAATAGCAGATATAGATATAGCTATCAAAAGGTGATTGATGTTGCAAATATCGTTCATTAGTTTCAGGGAATGAGCATTAACCTCTAAGTGGCACTAACTCAGAAAATTTTGAGTTCATATGAGTTGTAGAAGGGCTGTATGAACTGCTATTATATACAATTTGTTTCATTTGATAGATTTGTATCTTCATTCAGATTTGAAAAGAAATTAGGAGTCTATGTGTCATGTGTTCAAATTGTTCATTCCCTTGTTAATGTTACTGCCAGCTTATTCCCCAAACATATGATTGTGATCTTATTTCTGACGTATTTGTATTTTCTTTCACAGTTGATATCATTTCAGCAATCGAGTTCGACAAAAGTGGTGATCATCTTGCAACTGGTGATCGTGGGGGCAGGGTGGTATTATTTGAGAGAACAGATACAAAGGAGGTCAGTTGAGCCAGAGTGTGCTGTACTAAGTTGTTGATGAGAATTTCTCTCTTTTAACTTTTTTTGTTTGTTTGTCTACATGCTGCCTTGATATTAGATTGTTTGTTGTATATTTTAACCTTGAAATTTTGTGTAGAATGGTGGAAGTAGAAGGGATTTAGAAAAGACTGATTATTCCTCAAATAGGCATCCGGAGTTTCGCTACAAAACTGAGTTCCAGAGCCATGAACCTGAGGTTGCTTTGAACTATTTACTTCAACATTTTTTTTGCAGAACTTTTTGTCCTGCTATGATCCCTCTTCTCATGCTGTTTATTTATTAATTTATGGACATTTTTTTTTACATCTCCAATTTCTTATTTCAGTTTGATTATTTAAAGAGTTTGGAGATTGAGGAGAAAATTAACAAAATTAGATGGTGTCAAACAGCTAACGGTGCCCTTTTTCTTCTGTCAACTAACGATAAAACTATTAAGTTTTGGAAGGTAGTCGCCTTAATTCCCTTTCACTTAGTTAAATTCCTTGAACATGTTCATATTTTTAGACAGTTTCTTATGAGCACATTAAGCTATCTCATCCAATTACTTTTATATGAGATTTTATAGATGCATGCTACCTGGTCTGGGTAAGTTTCCGAAGCTTACTTTGAGTTGGACTAATTTAAAACCATATACTGTTGTGGTGTTGTCACTAAATTCAAGTTTCAGTCTTCAAATAAGTATCTATTGTACTGACGCTTAGTTTTTTTAAGGTTTAATTTAGATTGTTGATGGCTCGTTTAAAGAGAATATTTAGTTTTAAAGATGATGATTTAACATTTAATAACCAAGGAAAATGGAATAGACAGTACAATCATTACACTGCTGCTGTATCTTTTTATTATATGCACTTCTTTGTGCATCTATGGAATGTCTTTTGTATTATTAGTCAAAATTCTATAGCTCTCTCTCTCTCTTTTCTCTAACTATGTTTACATCAAGTCAATCTATCATCTTATAGTGGTCTATCTCTTTGCATAGCATAAAATTTTCAAGTATCTAGTTGGCTCAGTCATGTGGTAAAGCACTTGGGATTTCTCAAAAGAGTTTACAAGTTTGATTTTTGTCAGCTTCAACTTCTTGGGTGGCCTTCCTTTCCAAAAAGAAACCCATAAAAATGTCAATTTGATGTATCATTAGGTTTAATGCCTCTGCTGGTTCACACCATTCTAGTGCTTATAATTGTCAATATCAGAATTATTTTATATATAGAGATACCTCTGACCCAGCGATCTGATCATCAGGAAACTGTTTGGTATAAAGGCTGCTAATTTGTGCTTCTAGTAAAGGGTAATAAAAAGTGATTTGAGAAGCATGTGTGGTTTATTCCTTTTTTTTGGTCTGGATTTTTGTGACTCATGTATTGCTGTACCTCTGCTTCTTTTTTTCTGAACCTCACCCTATGTTCACACAATGTTGAAAATATTGACGCTTGGCCCTTACACAGGTCCAAGAGAAGAAAGTCAAGAAAGTTGCAAACATGAACATGGATACTTCCAAAGCGGCTGGACAGAGCATAACTGCCAGTTCTAGTGTTTCTACCAGTACTAACTCATCCCTTGCAAATGGGGGATGCAAAGATAAATCTTCCTCTAATTTGAGTTATGACTTCAAATTTCCTCCAGGAGGCATCGCATCACTACGTCTACCTGTGGTAGTTTACTTGCCTCATGTTGTATATGTTTGTATAGTTTGCTATCTTATGCAAATTTTAGTATCCAAATCAATAAATTTTTTTTCTTTGAACTGTAAAACCAGATCTTTTAAATGCAAATAGTTTAGTTCACGAAATAGCTGAGTTTGCTGCAAATTATCTCATTGTAGAGAAGTTCACAAGTCAAGTGTCACACATGGTTTATCTAAGTATGGGGTTGGTTTGTGATCTGTTCTACTGTTATCCATGTTAGGACAAGTATTCCCTGTTTGAATCACAAGGGTGTTTGTTTGATTCTTCAAAATAGGCATGCTTGATGTTTTAGATTACTGTACCACGTTTCCTTATTTTATTTAGGGTATAAAAGGTCTATTCGAAAACTCATTTTATACTTGGAAACATCATCTTATTGCATGTATGTTCAGTAATATTAACATTGTAGAAAAGATTATTTTTCCGGCACATTCTCTGCTCTTAATCACATTAGCTCTTTAAGAAAGGAAAAAATTGTAGAGTTTGGTGATAAATTTGGTCTTTACGTACTTTTACTTATTCTTTGTTGCCTTTATAATCCTTTTTTCCCCTCATTTAATCTGATTAGCACCTTTTCTGCGCCTTATCTTCTGTGATGACAAATCGAAGTTATTTTTTTTGTAGGTGACTAGTTATGAGACCAGCCTTGTTGCCAGATGTAGAAGAGTGTATGCTCACGCACATGACTACCATATCAACTCTATCTCAAACAACAGGTTCTGATTTTTTAGTTTTTGTTTGCTGGTGTTACAGTTAAGTTTTCTTATAAGTTATAGATATATGTCTGCTTTTGACTGCTGAAATCTTGTCCTGCAATTTGGATATTATTTAGCTTGCAGAGATCTTACTGGGTCACTTTTAGTTTTCACCACATTTTTATATAAGTGGACATTTAACTTAGTGTAGTTCATGAAATTATTATTTTTTCTGCATTATATCTGTGTTGACACCAATGTGGGGTTAGCCCACCTGGTAGGCTCTTACCCCTTGGGGTAGAGACCAAGGTTCAATCCTTGGCAATGGGGTAGTTTAGTATTATTTGGTGTAATTAGTAATATAGTATATTTGCCATCCAAATATATATATATATATGTGTGTGTGTGTGTGTGTGTGTTGACATTTGAACAGAAATTTTCAGCCCATATGTGATGTTTAGTCTCTCATTCAGTTTTCTCACGGAGTCATCTTCATCTTTTTCTTGACCCTGAGAAATTAAAAAAAGGCAAGGAAGTTAGGAACTGAAATAATGTTTGTGAGCTAATTATATGTGTTTTTCTTTTAAAGTTTAGTTTCTTGTCTGCTTGGTTACCACCATAAAGTTTCTTGATAGTGTACTTGGTGAACAGAAAATGATGACTTCTATTTTTCTTTAGTATTATCTCTACTTAATTTTAACAGTAAACGGTACCCTAGGTTTTGTTTAGATTAGGATATATGCAGTTATTGTGAGCTTATATATCATCTTTTTTGCTTGTTTTCGTAACTATGTTCTGAATCTTAGTTGCTCTTTTTCCCCCTTTTATGCATCAGTGATGGTGAAACATTCATCTCGGCTGATGATCTTCGCATAAATCTTTGGAATTTGGAAATTAGCAATCAGAGTTTCAACATCGTGGATGTTAAGCCTGCAAACATGGAGGATCTTACTGGTACATTCTTTTGCCAGTGATTGATTTACAATCACTTTCATATTTCCTTTAATTACTGGGAGAGATGCAATACAAAGGCATACAAAGCCTGTTACACGCCCCCTCCATTTTAGCTAGGGACGGGCATTCAATATCAAATGAATTTGAGTAATAGCTGCTGTGGTTAGAGGTGGAAATAATTATTTATCTACCTATGAGCAGGTCAATTTGGGTTTTGTATCATCTCAACCAGGTCTAATAGCTCAAATAAATTTATTTAGCAGAATGGGTTGGCTGTTGTCTATCATTCATTCATATAATCTCTTAATTTTTTTTCCAAAGATTTAGATTATTATTGAAATGTTTTGTAATTATAAATAATGAATTATTACTTTATAAAAGCTTGCTAAAATGGACAAAGAATATATTTGGGGTTTAATCAACCCAGGCCTTTTTTGCTTTTTATTCATACCAAGTACTAACAGTGCGTTCGACATTGTGTGTAACGCTAGTTCTTATTTCTTAGTATTAAGTTTGTTTTTATCCTTAAACATTAATCCACTCCTATTGCAGAGGTGATTACATCCGCCGAGTTTCATCCTACTCATTGTAGCACTCTAGCTTATAGTAGTTCAAAAGGATCCATCCGTCTCATTGATTTACGTCAGTCCGCATTATGTGATAAACATTCCAAACTGTAAGTGTTTTTTTGAATTAATGCTTTTGCTTGTGCTGCTTTTCTTCTTATAGACAACAAGCGTGTGAGTATTTTAAAATAGTTCAAGAAGTTATTATTGTGTGTGTCATCATCTTGATTGTTGGATCACCTCGTCACCTCGATAATTATCCACACATTCATCAACAAGATTTGAACCCACACGTTGGATCCCCTTGATACTGCTGAGCTAAAGGCCCTTTGATGTGTCTCAATGGATAGTCTTTGTCTTGTATCAAAACAGTCACTAACCTATTTTTATATTTCAGGTTTGAGGAACATGAAGCACCTGGTTCGAGATCATTCTTCACTGAGATAATAGCTTCTATATCTGATATAAAATTTGGAAGGGATGGAAGATATATACTTAGTCGTGATTACATGACCCTTAAGGTTTGTGATTATTCCTCTTACTGCAAGATTATTCCATTTTTTCATCTTTTGCTTTTAAGACTGGGCATCTATGCAAAGTAGATGTGCCTATGAAAAGAAGGAAAAGGCTTGTCTAACGGATTTGGGTTATTTTAGAGTACGAACCCCCAATCAGCTAATAATACTTGATGAGGGTAGCAATTTGGACATATTCGTTCAAGCCTTCAAGGGAGTTAATTTTGGCCTCGTATTTTCTCCAGACCATGCTTTAAATATAAATAACTTATGCACGTTCCAAGTTGCAAGGTTTACATTTTGGCAACATTTTATGCCAGAGTTTTTCACTTTTTCTTTGCACATTACTAATCATCACAAAAGATCGACTCTATCAAATTTCAGTCCGTTCCCATTGTTTAACTAATAACCAAAGTATTCTTGGTTTTGAGCAGTCATGTTTTATGAAATTCTATGGTTTGTGCAGCTATGGGACATCAACATGGACTCTGGTCCAGTTTCAACGTTCCAGGTGCATGAATATCTAAGGCCTAAGGTATACTTTCTTTTCATGTACCAGTTTACAACCAAGTTCTATCTCCCTTTGTTTCTTGTTTGCATTAATGTTGCTGAATTGTATATGTTCAGCTCTGTGATTTATATGAAAATGATTCCATTTTCGATAAATTTGAGTGTTGTCTTAGTGGTGATAGCCAGCGAGTGGCAACTGGGTCTTACAGGTAACATATACCTCGATATCGTTGTGTATGTTATTTTTTGTTTGGGTGTCTCCTAACTTTTCCCTTGGACATGATTTCAGTAATTTATTCCGTGTGTTTGGGTGCGGTTCTGGCAGTACTGAAGCTACAACTCTGGAAGCTAGCAAAAACCCAATGAGGTAAGTGAGCTATTATTGTTTGCCTCAAAGTATTTTGTATATGTGTAAATGTGATTGGTTAAGAGGAAATTGTCAAATAAAAACTGTAGGAGACAAGTGCAGACTCCTTCAAGACCTTCCAGGTCCCTAAGCAGCATAACACGGGCAGTTAGACGAGGTGAGCTGTCTTATTTTCCTGTTATCTCATTTTTATCCGTGTTTACTAATGGATGAGTTTATTAGGGTTACGTGCCATCTCAAACGGGTCTAATAAGAATTGTTAAATTGGTGGAATACTCTGATTGGCGTATAGTTGCATATGACCTTAATCGTTTTATGTAGAGAAATATATTTGTAAATGATGATATTGTTCTTGGGATCATTATGAGCTTTAAATTACTTAGATCGATGAACAAAACCACCTTAGTGGGCAACACAACCCTTTTTTTTTTTTACCTTTTGAAACTAATCCTGTTTTAATCTGAACCTATTTTGGCCCGTTATCCAACACATTCATCATGCTTTCTCTACTTTGTACAATCAAATTGACTAATCGTAATGATCAGATAGCTGGTTTCATATTATAAGAAATTGAAATTATTTTTATAGGAGGTGGAGAGAACCCAGGGGTTGATGCAAATGGGAATTCATTTGATTTCACAACGAAGCTGCTCCATTTGGCATGGCATCCTAGTGAAAATTCCATTGCTTGTGCTGCTGCAAACAGCTTGTACATGTATTATGCCTAAAGAAAAAGAATCGTCCAGTAATAGTGTAACCCATATGATGGCTTCTTTCTCGGAGCAAACTCAACAGGCCAAACATGCAAATGCTAGAAACGGTCAAGTAGAGCCACGAAAAACAAGGCATCATTCCTTTTATTTTTTGTTGTTTTAAAGTAACTGTTGTTTTTTTGATGTATTTGGGTTGAAGTGAGGAAGAAAGATTCAAACTGTAGCTCTCCTACAACCTTTAAAGCATATGTCGCACCTAGGGTCTTAAGTTAAAGATGTAGTTTTAGCTCTTTTTTCTTATGTTTATATATTAATTCTGTTACCATATACAATTGTTTATTTTATTAAAATTTTCTTACATTTACAGTCTCGGGTTTTCTTGTAATATACTCGTACTGTGTTTGTGTGTATATGACAATATTTAATGCCTTTTTCAAACTAGAATCGGTAAGTTTGGGCATGCATTAAATACATGTCCTATAACACTTGACACAGCTACAAAACAGCTGCAACAAGAAATTGTTGGAATATTTGGATTACAGGCCTTTGAAAGACACTGGGTGTGGCTCCATCCTCATGTAAAGAATGGATCAAACCAAGGTGACAGACCATGGCCGTCTCTGATGTAGCCGGGGATGCCATGTTGAAAGCCACATTGTATAGAGAGTAAAAGTAATTTTTTAACGTATGATCATAGCTTGTAAAATTGGTTCAATGTGATTCAATGTGTTTAGTATTCTCTCAAGTGGAGATGTTCCCTACTCCCCCAACTACTCTATATATTAGAATTTAGTTCAAAAAAATAAAGGTATATTAGAATATCGGGATAAAAGCCTCTATTAGAATATCGGGAATAAAACTCTATATTAGAATATCAGACAATGTTGTTGAGCTCAATTTGTAAAAATTAATTCTTAGCCTTTTCTTTTATTATAAATCCTATCTTACAAAGCTCTTCTTTAAATCCTATACAGATTGGATCTTTTAAATTAATAAGATCGTTCGTAATAATTCAAGATTTTAAGACCGATCTTAATGACCTCGGGTGACAAACTCTTTTCAACATTTATTATAAACACATGATTAATAAAAAAAGTTTTTGTTAATAATTACCTTAACCGTTGTTGATAAACATCAATTCGGTGTATTAATTTTTATATCTTATTGTTCAAAATTCAAAAAATCAAATGATAATGATAAATCAACCTAATTTGTGAGCCTAAAGATATGCCTAATAATAAGATGATGACATGTGGAAAAATCAGATGACAAGATTAGAAAAAATAATTAATGGAATTCACATATCAAATTTTTAAAATTTTAAGTTAATTTTTAGACATATAAACTAAAGTTTATTAATCATTTTCCATATATAAAATACAGATTATCATGTTATAAGACTAACAAAATAACATGTGATAGTTTGAAAATGGGTTGTGGTAACTGGTAAGTTACAAAAGGCTAGGGGTTTGCCACGTCTTACTTTGGCTCATCTGAAAGTTAGTTTGTGACTTGCAAATGGACGGTCAGGATGATTGCGTGATCTGCAAATTTTAATTATTATACCGATTTATTTGGACAATTGGACGCAACCTACAAATGACGGCGGCGTAGGGCTAATGGCTCCTTCCGTTGATGGCTTAGATCATCCGGAACAATACACTCCGGTCTCAAATGGAATTGGTATTTGTTTTTGGTAATTTTTATAATTGAGAGTTGAGACTAATGAAAAATCATGTAAACACCGATAAATCTCGGTCTCATACAGATACTGTCATGTTGGTCTATATGGAACCAAGACTGTTATCAAGTTTAATAATTTTCGAGACAACTACTCTGTGTATCGGACTGAGATGATCTAAACCTATCTAAAATCATATCATCATTAAAAATATATATAAATATTAAATTAACAAACACATTATATTAAATACAGAAAACAATCACATTTTAATAAAAAAAAAAAAGTTCTATACAAAATTTTTATTGATATACTCCTTTCGTCTCACTTTAATTGTGCTATTTTGACTGGTCAAATCTTTTATATTGACTTTGACCGTAAATAAATTTATTTGTGTTATGTATTAGTTGATGAAAGTTATATCAATGAAAAGTACATTTAAACTCAATCAATTCATATATGTTATTTCGAGTGTTATATAACACAAACATAATTATTTACGGTCAAAGTTAGAAGAAAAAGACTCAAAAAGTCAAACTAGGACACTTAATATGGGACGGAGGGAGTAGTAATTAAAAAATGTAAGACATTAAGAAACATACGGTACATCATATATTTTTGTTATCCTTTGAAAACACCATGATGAAACGAACCAAAAGAAATTCCCCGAACCAAAAGAAAATTCCATAAGGAAAAAGACCTTCTCAACTGTTTTGTATATACGTGAGTAAGTGTGTGAGTGGGGGGTTGGGTTGGGTGTCGTGTGGTGCTCGTCATTTTCACGCAGACTTTCTTTCAATTCCTTTCCATCTAATTAATTCCCGTCTCTTCCAAATATACAATTCTTTCTCTCCTTCAATCTCTCTTTCCTTCCACTCCATTCCTTTCCAAATCGCCGTGCGTACGTTGTTTTCCATCTTTAATTCAACACCAAATATTTTCCAAAAAAAAAAAACAAACATGGATCACGTATTTTCCGACCAACAACAAAACGAGCAGGGGGAGCAAGAGCATCTAAAATGTCCTCGCTGCGAATCAAACAACACAAAATTCTGTTACTACAACAACTACAATCTGTCTCAGCCACGTCACTACTGTAAAAACTGCCGCCGTTACTGGACTAAAGGCGGCACCCTTCGTAACATCCCTGTTGGCGGCGGTACTCGTAAGATCACCAAACGTAAGCGCACCATCAACCCCTCATCACCCGTCACCATGACGTCATCCCCACGCCACCACCAGCCGAAGATGGAACAGGAATCATCATCTGTCGTCAAATATGCGTTAGGTGGCAATAATAATAATAACCAAACGGAAACCGTTAGTGGCGGTTTTAGTTCATTGCTGTTAGGCTTTGGAGGGAATAACAATAATAATAATATGGGGCAGTTTGGTAATTTGTTAATGGATGGCGGTAATTTATTATCAAGTAATGGTGATGGTAAAAATGATGATGAAGATGAAGATGATGTGTTGATTAGGAATCCACTAATCACGGGGGACAATAATAATACTAGTAATTATCTGAGTTTGAATGATGCTAAAATTGGTGGGAATGAGAATGGAGAGATTGGAATGGGAATGGGGGAATGGCCTGATCTGTCTATTTTTACGCAACCAGGTTCGAGTTTTCGTTAATTAGTAGGATTTTTATTACGAGTATTATTTACTATTGATTGTCATTAGTATTAGCAGTACGTAGTAATGTTATATATATATTTAGATTAGAAGTTAGATTATTATATTAATGCGATTATCGGATATGTTGAATATTTGGTAACTTAACCATGTGAGATATTTATATTTAATATATCAAGTTTTTACTTCGAGTTCGGAATTTTGGATGACAGAAAGGAAATGTATATATAAAATGATGATGATGCGTTTTGATTTCATTGGCTTTGTAAAAACCATACCCACATTTGTAGTATTCATGTTCTTATGGAGCAGAGCAATGTCTCATTTATCATCTTTATATCCATTCCTTGTTTTGTATACAAAAACTATATACTGTATATTCTAGTGTCTGTATACTAGTGTGGATGTTGGTATAGATATTTTATTCATTTACGGTAGCAGGTTAATTAAATCAAATGACGTGAAATAAATAAAACGTGTTGGTTTTGGATGGAAGAACTTTAGTTTCCAATATATACAGTAACGTTTCTTCATTGGAGAGACACTACTGTCAGCCATAGAGGGGAGGGATCAATTAATTGTGCAACCGTGCAACACACACTCACTCAGCCACCGTATTTGAGATATATGGCAGCTTGATCATGCATGCAACTCCGTTCAAGGATTTACACGAGAGAGCTCAATGTGAAGATGATCAAACCATGTGATGGTACGTGTGGTGCTCAAACGAGATGTGTGGCGCCTCCCTGCTCCCCTCTCGATCTTTTTCCGCCAGTTGGCACGATATGATCTAGTAGTTGATGATCGTGTCGACGTAGCTACCACACCGAGTGTTTTCTTCAACCATTATTACGAGTGGTGTATGTCAATATGAACAAAAACATTCATATATATTGTCTCTGATCCAGCAAGTATCAGCCATCAATATACAATATGTTTTAGCAAAACCAATTCATTGTTATGAAATTGATAGCGATAATTGAGAAACAATACAACGGAAATTCTTTGTAAATGAGCATCCCCACATCATGTCACCCATAAAGCATACACCGACCCAACGTTTGGTGTAGAAAGATTTAGGGATTAGTTTCCTGGAATGTAACTATATTTGACCGAATGTTTATAGTAGGAAAAAACTAAAGTTATGTGTATTGTATGTAAGTAACTTGAAAAAATGTTTATTGTATGTAAGAAAACATACGTGACAACCATATACAGGTGCCACTTGTCAGATTTTAATTGGTTGAAACGAAATTCTTACATACAATAAACATTATTTCAAAGTTATTTATATACAAAACAAACAACTTTAGTTATTTCCTATAATAGACATTCATTCAAAGTTTTTTACGTTCGAGGAAACTAATCCCAAAGATTTAATATGTTATATCAAAGATTAACAAACTCATACTATTAAATATCTACATCTATATATCTGTATACAAAAAACAAAGTAAGAGTCGAATTTATTATATAGAAAGTAGAAAAACGAAACAAAATCTACGTAACAGCTTCGAAACTTGGACCCACGTTGTCAGTCATACTGGGATATTGTTTTCTTCCCACTTCCATTTTATAGAACTATCTAGCCATCGTCATGAGAAAAAGAAATAAATTGTTTTGGTTTCAACATAGGTCACTAATCTAGAATAACATATTATACCAATAATAACCTGATTTACGAATCTAGCTTCCTATTTTCTCTAACCATTTTCTTTTTTTATGTTTCAGTAGTTTCCTATTTTCTCTAACCATTTTCTTTTTTTATGTTTCAGTTGATCAACAAGCTTTCTAAATTTCATTCTTTCAAACATTGCTTAACAGGATTCCAGAAAGGACAGTTAAATCTTGTACGTATTGGCATATCATATTTTAGCTTTTAAGCTCGTAATATTGATGTGAGAACCCAATCATGCCCTTAAGCTATATTATGATATGTTATATCTAAGTTAACAAGAAACTACAAGCCATTTCTATATTTTATCATCTTATGTTGAAACTTTAAGTCAAATCATTTGTTATGACTTATGACCAAAAAGGGAGTAAGTCTACAACTTTTTGTATTTCTCCAAAAAAAAAATAAGGAAGAGGAGCAATTTTGAGTCCAAAATAAGATCTGTCCAGTGTCCACTACAGCTTAAGTCTATGTGTCCATAACTACAAATATTTGTGTGTTACTAAAAGTCAAAATAAGAGAAAAAGCAGGAAGATTTCGATATCAAAAAGTAATAAACAAAACATGTGTAACAGAACGAATGATTGTGTTTGATGTGGAGACTATGATTAAGAAAAACGTCATGATTTCACGAAAACCGTAATGTTTAGTCATCGTAAATTTCGGTCATTGAGGAGGCCCACAACCCATGGAAGGGAATGGACCACAGTAAGGCGTGTAGGCCAATCAACACACATGGTTAGGCTAGCATCATTTGGGTTCAACATGTTTGTAACCAAATCCATGTCACTCTCTCTTGTCACTTTCAGATCTTATTATGTCAACTATAGAGGGCTCCCACTCAGGCTATCTCCAATGCTAAGGACGCTCTTAGGCGTCCTTGAGCTGCCACATCATATCCTTACACATCCTTATAAATCCTTAAAATCCTATAATTTTATCTCCAACCATACAAACATCCTTATATATCCTTTAACTCCACTAAAAACAAAAAAAATGTAAGTAAGGGAACCTAAGGGCATGTCCTTGGGTAAGAAAATCTTTAGGTTTGGACAAGCTTCAACCGCAAAGGATATCCGGTCCAAGGGCGCCCAAAAACATCCCCATTGGAGATGGTCTCAACACTAAAAGTCCTAAATCGTTGTGGTCGTGAGGATAGTGAACCTGACTCGATACATGAACGGGTCAAGTTCTTGAACGTGGACAGGGCGGGGGCATTATAGACCCTTGGGATTCCCTAAATGGGTCAAACTGTGGAGGCAAATGGGTAAAGCTAACTAGCAGGACTTGCACTAGAGTTGACAAACGGGTAAAGCTAAAAGATGTATCAGGAGTTAAATGCGTCAAAAAAGATTGAATGGGTCAAACTGTAAGCATCAAAATAAACTTTAGCTCTTAAAAACCTAACATGTCTCATTCTTAGTTATATATAGAAGAAGAACTTTAATACAAGTGGGTAGATAGTTTCTCTAGTCGTATTTAATTGGTTTTATTACTTTCTAAACTTATAAGTTGGACTCATAGCTGGCAGGTTTATTTGACCCGTTTTGTCCAAAACCCATTACCCATGGTTTATCGACCCACCTTACATGCCCATACACCTTCACTATAAACCACATACAACCAAATCTAATAAGATCATAAAGGTTAATGGAGAAAGCTTGTGGCATACTGAGAATGCTGGCTATATAGCAAATTGACGTGACAAAGTTCACCAAATCAGGAAACTACCCTGTAGCTTACATAACAGATCTCTGCATTACGATCTCTTTTGTTGGAGTCAAAATCATCCTTGTCTTTCTCACTCGTTCCTGTCTCGATTGGTCTCAGAATTTTGACAACTTGACCACGACTTAACCCGTAGTATCTGGCAATTGGATCTGTATGCAATATTCGAGGAAACTGCGATTGGATCTGTATGCAAAACATTGCACACATTATATGCAGATCAACTGAAAGTTGCAAGTTTTTTCGAATAATACATAAATCAAATCTTTTTCCAACAGTTTAAGTTACAATTTAATTTTGATATGTGAGGTCAAATCCACTAACTTTTAAGTTCAAAACTTTAAGTATATATCTTTTATGTTCTAAAAAGGTTTATAAACCTACCTAAAACTTATAAAACAAACTTATCGAGACATACAGAAAAAGAGTTAAAAATCGATCCAAATAATCACTGACCTGTGCTGCTTTCATGTTGTATTTTTGGAGCAATTCGACCTTTTCTTGTTCTGTAATTGGAACATGCTCAGGAACAAGATCATGATATCTGATGTTAACTAGCAGCTCCGCCTCCTGTATCAACAGAATAGACACATCCAGATGCTATCGGTATACTAAAGAACACACCTAGAACCAATACATGTATTCTGATATGCTAAATTGATCAATCAACCCATTTTCTTAATAATGAGTCAATTCACTTTATTTTGAATCTCTAATGGGTCAAACGGGTAAAATCATAAGATTTAGCTTAAAACGGAACAGGTCAAACATCACCAAAGTGTTACTTAACACATAAAGCTTGGTAACTCTTTATTCAAAACAAATAAATATTATCAAGATAATATGCTTTTGTAAGTTGTAACCAATCTTAACAGGACTTGCAGATTATAAAACTCAACAGTTGGACACAAAATTTTTTGTTGTCAACCAGAGACCCAACCCGCTCATTTTCATTTGTACCAACAAGACCCACCACACAATCTAGCTGACTGACCCACTTTGCCACCTCTTTCCTATACACCAAAACAAAACATTAAAGCGTCACCTGGAAAACTTCCACTCGAAACCTTCCTGCTATCTCAGCCTGGCATGCCTTGGCACTAGGAGTCATCCCAATTCGAACAACTATAATTGCTCTTCGTATCTTCTCACTTTCCATACGAAGTACATAATTCTTGATTATCTTTACACCAATCTTCAGATCATCGGGAAAGAAAACATAAATCTGATCTTCCCAAGGAGTTTCAGTTAGTCAGTACATCCAATAACTTCACATCAACCATATAACTTCAAGACTCATGTATATATACAATTCAATAAATCTGATAGTGAATCGCATTGGAAAACACTCATGAATCGAGAAAACACACCGGATCACTGTTGTCTGGTTTAGTTTTCAGAAAAGTAAGATCCTCCCTTTGAATGGTCCCGTTATACTTGTCAATGAATTCCTTTCTTGTCATGTTTATTTCAGAATCCTCAATCTCATAGCCACGGTCTTTCAGCATTTCAAAGCACGTTTTTCGAACTCTATGCAGCTTCGTGATCTCTTCATCCGGTAACGACATTATTTAAACTTTAAAAAAATAACACTCATCGTCAATGGAACATTCTTCAACATATGATCTTAATAGCTTAAAAAAGGGTCATGTGCACCAACATGTATACAACTTGTTACGTTTTCTTATGTATCCATTTTTCAAAAAACAATCTAATGTGTGCATCAAACGTTAAAAGCTGGATAAGTTAGATGTAACGCCCCCAAAGCCAAAAGCAATGGACTACTGCGATATTGTTTCGGTCTAACTAAAAACGATGATGAGGGAATATTAGTATCCCACAACTTTGAACTTAGGCCTCAAACTTCTTATATCATACCAGTGGGGGACAGATTTTTACATTAGGCGTCTTAATGTATGTATCCAGTTTTCATACCATGTCATCGCTAACTTATGCATCCAATTACGTAAACCGTATAAGTTGCAACAATAGGCAAAGTGTGACAAGTTTTATACAATTTGGGCCCTTTAAAACACTAACAGCAAACAATAACTACAAATTACCATAAATTAATCTAAAATTTAAAAAAAGTGTGATCATAAATTTTATATTTACAATAAACCTTACAAGTGTATAAGATATAAAAAGTAAAGATATGAACATGAGATGAATGACTACATAATTATATATACATAAACAGAGACAAACCGGAAATGGGTAGCGAAGGCGGATTGATGAACTGTTGAAAACAAAAGACCGCCGGAAACACTGATTTCACGGCGGAGAAAAACCTCGTTTTTTGGGGGTTTATAACATGGGTCTTAAGTGAAAAGACTGTTTGATTTAGGGACCAATTAAAGATCCCTCGTTGTGGCCCAACTACAAATAAGCCCAGTATGTATACAAGTGATAGTCTAAAAATTATTTTAATAATAAGACGACGACAAATGGTAAAATCAAAAGATAAAATTAGAAACAAAAATTAGCGTAATTCATATATCATTTTAAAATAATTTTTATACTAATTTTTTGAAGAATATATCATTTACCTTATATGATTATTCAAGTTTGGGTATTCTCGACTAGTCAGACTATTTATATACTATATTATAAAGAAAAAGTCTCTGTCTAAATTTTAAGTTTTAATATTTACTTTTCCAAAATGCTTCTCTATCAATTTTATATTTAGTTAAAACAAGAGCAAGTACCCGCGCGTTGCGACGGTAAGATGGTGGGAGTGATAGGTCATAGAGTGTGATAGCCAAATGCCTTAACCGCACGGGCTCCGCCCTCGGATTTAAAAATTCGTCGAAAGTATATCGAATAACATATCTAATGAAAGAGCATTAAATTTTAATAACACTCATATAATTTTTATAAATTATCGATGTACGGTTTTTGAGATAAAATTTTTTGAATGAATTGGATGAAAAAATGATTTATGGAAGAGAGTAAAA
Source organism: Erigeron canadensis (assembly GCF_010389155.1). Classification (NCBI taxonomy): domain Eukaryota; kingdom Viridiplantae; phylum Streptophyta; class Magnoliopsida; order Asterales; family Asteraceae; genus Erigeron; species Erigeron canadensis. The sequence goes on from NC_057764.1 coordinate 43,351,488, forward strand.
AAAATGATTGGTTGAGATTTAAGAAGAGAAAAATGATGTTAGGTAAATATATAATTGATATATGGGCATTTTGGGAAAGTAAATGTTGAAACTTAAAATGTAAACATGGGAGATCTGCTTTATAATATAGTATAGATATAGATAACTATATAACTATATTACCCTTTCTCTCTCCTCAAATCACAATCAACCATTTTTTTTTCTTCTTATTCATAAATCATTTATTCTTCTAATTCATTTAAAATCTTTTATCTCAAAAGCCGTGCATCGATAAATTATAAAAATTATATAAGTGTTTTTAAAATTTCATACTCTTTCATTAGATATATCATCCGATATACTTTTGACGAAATTTTAAATCTGAGGAGAAGGGCTAAGGCATTTAGCTATCACACTCTATGACCTATCACCTCCTATGATCAATTACACTCTATGACCTATCACCCCACTATCTTAACGCCACTAACTCGACGGCCGCTACAATGCGCGGGTAGAGTTCTCGTTACATTAAAATCTCTCAAACTTAATTTTAAATTTCAATTTTTGAATTTAATTGAATGTTAATATATTTTTTTTAATATATCTAGTTACGTTAAAAGAAGTTGAGTAAATCTTTACTCATGGTGGAGATGATATGTGGTTGTGTATCTATTATTATGACTATTTTGTTGGAAAAGTAATTCACGGCTATGTTTTTTTTTTTACATTCAACACTTAGTTATATGTTTATAAAACTTTATATTTTTGGTTAATTTATATTTATTTAATTTTAAACTTATTTGGCAACCCTATACGCTAGTTAATACGGAGTATCATAAAAGTTATTCGACTCCCCAAATAATAAATATATGGCTCCGAGTTTGCTTACAAGGTGGTCGATGATGATTGATCATGTGAATACCAACCGGCGGAAGACATGAAGTAGAAAAGGATTGTTGCCCCCTTAAAAGATTGGTTTGTACTTTGTAGTTATCAAAATTTAACTTTTACATCCATATTTTTGAATGTATACTTGTTTATGTGTTATATATAACTAATTCTAGTATTATGACCTCGCAAGAATTGGAATCATAATCCTGACCCTTAAGATTAAACCCTTGAGATTCATGGAAAATTAAGGATGTAAATGAACAAATACCTCCAAATTCTATAAAGATAATCAAATTTCACCGTTAATTTAACATAAATAGAAAAATCGAAAGAAAACGCTTATTATAGTCATTATCATCTTAAATCTTACATAAGTATACACAATGTCTCATTACACATAACAGCATAACACCCTGGATTCTACCTACATAACTATTGACTGACTGAAATAAGCAAATTAATTCAAGTGTGTAAATTGACTACACACACTTGGCCATCAGGTGAGACCGGCATATGGGCTTTAACAGGAATAATTGGTTTTTGTCAATGACAACATAACAATTTTCTACAGACATTCAAGCCGACGTCTGATTAGATGATTCTAGTTTCTCAGATAGGTAGTGATCAAGCATGTCCTCCTCATCAACTGCAACCAAACAACAATGATATTAATCTCAGAATGACATATATTACCATCAGTTGACTGGTTAGTGAATGCGGGGAGAAAACATAACCTTCGACATCAATATCAAAATCGTCTTCATCTTCATCATTGGACCCTTCAATAATTGGTGCTGCACGTTTCTGCCAAAATTAAAATGCAAGCCACTCAAAATTTCCAGGGTTGACATGTAACTCAAAAAAAGAAGTCAATATGCATTCAATTTAACTAATATTTCATCTCCTCTGCAGTACACAATGTACATTTCGAAGATCTTCATTTAGCTAGTCACGTAAAACGTTGTTCAACTAGTTGAATATTTCGTCTTGTCCTATATGGTCTGTTATATCATTTTCAAGCATTTACCCAATAACCATTTGAAAACAGTTTGCAGTGTACATTCATTAAGGATTAAAAAAAAAAGCTTAAATCCTTTGAAGCCTTAAAGTAAATCTTTATAGAAGAAGCTTATACATTTACCCAAAGTGTTAAAGTCAAGAAAGTGTAACAGAAAAACTTACCGTAGAAGCTCTTCCACTTAGAAACCACTCCTTGCCGGTAATTTTCTTCTCTTTAGTTCCTGCAAGGGCCGATTCTGGCAACAACCTGGAAGCAGGACAATATTAAGCTTTCAAGACTACACAACTGTACTATTAAAACATCATGAAATGAAGAATGCGATGTGTAGAAAATAAAAGAATTTGCTATTTATGAAACTTACTTGGCTCTCTCAAGTGCCATTTCTGCTTCAAATTTTTCTCTCCATGCCAAAAAAGTCTCAATGGTGACAGGTTCTCCATGCGGTACAGTTATCTAAGAGCAATTTTAGTACATCTATCAAGCTTAACAATAATTCCTTGAAACTAGCATATCATTCAATATATCAGAAAACCTTTCCAGCCCATGTGTATCAGACATAACTGACAAGATTTCCTAGAAACAACTAATTGTATGCACAATGTAAAATTCTATTTCGAGGTAGAAGCTCGTGCCTCTCTTACAAACGGGTTGATTTGGGTGGTTATGTTTGATAACAGGTCAGATGGGATAAGCTAAAAGCCTAAAAGAATCAAATGGGTCAAGCATGTGAAATGGGTTGAAGTCATTCAAAATTCGATTTAACTGTATAAAATCTTTCTAAATCGCTATTAAATAAATCTTAAACTATTATTGTAATGATATCTTTTTGTAATCATATTTCATATGTAACTTCTTGATAAAGTTTTAAGGAGAAAAAAGAGAGTATCTGGGCTATACAAAACACCCATTGTGAGTTTGTGACCCGTTATCTATGTACCCCGATACTAATTTTGCCAGCACTATTCACTATGCTCAAAGTCATGGGAAAATCATACCTCATCCTTAGCTGCCACCGCTTCTTGCATATTGTCATTGTTAGTGTCTTGAGCAAATCTTTGAGCAAGCCATTCTTTAGCTGAGGTAACTAGAGTGTAAATCATAGCCATTCCAAGATTCTCAGATGCCTGCACATATCAGTAGATAATGACAAGTTGCATGACAAAGTGCGTGATAACAGTACGAACTAATAAAGACTAGATCAATATCACTACTATAAGCAAACACCATCATTCGACTTTATATGCAAGTAGCTAGTCTCCAGATAATAGTTTCCATACATTGTATTTACTTAAATCATCTTGAAGCTTCTCTGTTGGTCCATGAGGTTACTCAATTCAATGGACCCTTATTTCAACCTACTTAAGATAAGCTAAAAACGTACCCACGGAAAAGCATATATTAGAACAATACTAGGATATGCAGACTAGCAATTTGAATTAAGTAAAACACAAAATATTGATATACCTCTTGTTCAAGCTTTTCTTTCAGAACTTTGAGATCCGATATTTGAGTTCCTTTTATACTAAAAAACACCACCATGACAAGGAATTACGCATCATGAGAACATGAGATACGGAAAATTGTGATACTTGATATATGGTGATCATAAAACAACATGCCAAATGCATATGTGCTATTGACTAAGATGAATCAAAAACATTGAAATGGAACACATACCTTTTCAAATTTAAAAGAGGAATTTCATCCGGATATTTCTCTGTATGTGAGAAAATGAACCCTAATTGAACTGCAACCGAAATTAAGCAAATAACTAATGTATTTAAAAAAAGGTAAACATCCTTGAAGCAGTATATATGCAAAAAAGACGTCCAGCCAGTAGGGAACCTGAATCGATTGAATCAGTCTCATCCTCCTGTTACATAGAAAATGGCATCCTTATTAACATCATCGTTTAGTAAGTATGTCTTGTTACCCTTGATGGATGTTTTACTACTTGTGAATATAGTGTCTCCATTATGGGATGTCAATAGTAATAAATATGTTGTGTGAAGCTGTGTGAGTTTTTGTTCATAAAATTAAGACAAAACAAGTTAAAGAAGTAAATCGTAATTGACGCATATTAATTAATACCTTAAGGCATAACTTGATTTGGAAACATGGATTAGAGGTGTTCAATCCACTTATGCTAGGTTGAATTTCTGGCATACATCAAACATATAAAGTTACTATTTATACATATATAATACTCGTATATATTTAGTTGTCAAAGTTAATCACGAATAGATATATATATATAGATCATCTATATAAAGATAAAACTGTACAACACCTTCAAACTCATCCATTAGGATGGCCTTTAAAGCCTCGATTTCCATCTCTTGCTCCTGCACATAATCTGACACCCACACAAAAAATAATACTCATAATAAAAACTTTTAATCTTTTCGCCATGTTGTTACATTATCAACGTTTATAAATTTAAGTCGAATAAATAAGAAATTCAAATATACAATAAACACAAAAACAACCGAAAACTTTATTTTGGCTGATCGATTCCGAATTTCGTAAAGTAAGTGTGTGTAATACAATTCGCTTCCATAAAAAAAAAAGGAACAAATTACCTGTCATATCTGCGATATACTCGTATTAATATAGTTATCTTCTGACTATCTATGTATATTTTATATGTATACGTACGTATGTCTAATGATCGGGCTTGAAAACACTGTGCAAACAGAATCAACTAGAAATTACCGGTAATGTTTGTTAGTATAATATGTTGTCACACACAAAAGTTTATCATGGGACCTTCACAAGGAAAGCACAACCGTCGATCCTGTTGCTTTTGTGTCAAAATATATGTTTCAATTTGCATGTACGGTACTAAGATTCTAAGGCCTAGAGAATTGCTAGCATGAGCTCAAATTATAAATTGACACATACTTTTGTTTGATGGTCCCTACACATATACCGTTATCGTTATGCTATTAGTTTCTTAATTACAGTACATTTTTATAACAAATACATAAGTTTTGGTATACATAGTGTTAGGTTAATAACTTTACCATTTATCTTGTGATGAGTCTATACATACTGAGCCCATTGAATTATTTGAAAGAATAATTATGTGATAGTACACCGTCAACTAAATATAAATGAAGTATAACTCTTTAAGATGATAATGATTAATGATAGAGTATATACATAAAATAATACATGAACAAATGTGTTTTTTGAGAAGCCTAATAATGTAGCTATGTAACTACGTATTGAAATATTCTAAAGTTTAAATGAACTTTATAGGTAAAGATGAAAGATTTTAACTATCAGATTAAAATTAAAAGTAAAAATAAAAAGTTATCTTTAAATAGAAAAGTAAGTAAGTAACTGTTCAGTGTCGTCTTTTGCGGGTTTTGAGTCCCAATATCTCGACGGTGTATGGGGGAGGTTAAGATGTAGGCAGACCTTACCTCTACCTAAGTAGAGAAGCTGTTTAAATGGTAGAAAAGACCCTCCAACCTTTGCATAGAATGAGGATCGAACCCATGATCTCTGTCTCCAGAGCCCCAAAAAGTAAGCTTTAAATCTTAACCTTTATTTTAAAAATTCTATTAACTTTATCTCTAAAATAAAACCACTTTTAGGATAAGCCAAAAAACTTAATATCTCATGTCCATGATTGTTCTCCAAAGCCCAAATACTTAACGTCCAGCCCAAACCGAAACAATCCAATCCATTGCCCAACCTTAAAGAGAGAGAAAGGCTCGCAAGCGTTATACTATAAAGAAAACAATCAAAACTAGGGTTACATAAACCTTGTTGTTTACTTTTTCTGCCTTCAACACCACCAAATAACGCCGCCGTAGCAAAACCCTAGAAAGGTAATTAGTTAGTTTTTTTTTTTTAAAAAATACATATTAATAGATATATTTCTTGTATGATGATGATATGATTTGTATGATTATAATGTAAACATATAACTGATTGAAAAATAATTAGCAGGAAGGAGGTAGAAATGGCAACAGTACCAGGGCAGCTGATATGGGAGATAGTGAAGAAGAACAACTGTTTTCTTGTAAAAGAGTTTGGCAACAACACCCAGAGTGTTCAGTTTAGCAAAGAGCCTAACAATCTTTACAACCTTAACTCCTACAAACATTCTGGTATATATTTTTTCCTTTTTAAAAAAAAATTTTTTATCCCATTTTTGTATAATCTATCTTTATTATATATAAAGATAGCAGTTGATCAATTATTAGAAAAATGTGATGTTTTCTTATTAGTAAGTAAATGTTTATGTCTAATCTTGTATGTACTTAAAAAAAAAAAAACTGAAAAGCTTGTCTTATTACCTGAGACTTAGTTACTGCTGGATAATGTTGTTACTATGGTTACAGAAAACTCTTTGAATATATGTCTAGATTATTCATCTTCAAATTTGCAAAACTTACAAATCCTTACATATCCTTATAAATCCTTAAAATTCTATAATTTTATCTCCAACCATACAAACATCCTTACATATCACTATCTCCAATGGGGATGTTTTTGGGAGCCCTTGGGTGCCCTTAGGTGCCCTTTGCGGTCGAAGCTTGTCCAAAACTAAAGATTTTTTGATGCATGCCTTTACCCAAGGGCATGCCCTTATGTGTCCTTACTTATACTTTTTTTGTTTTTAGTGGAGTTAAAGGATATGTAAGGATGTTTGTATGGTTGGAGATAAAATTATAGGATTTTAAGGATTTATAAAGATGTTTAAGGATTTGTAAGGATATGATGTGGCAGCTCAAGGATGCCTAAGGGCGTCCTTAGCATTGGAGATAGCCCAAGGAAACATAATGAACAACTTTGGGCCACAAAGTGCACCGACCATCTTTAAATAATGAGAGTAGTTTTGGTCATCAGGATTTTGTGCTGATTGTTAAGTTACAAATTACTTTGCTATAATTTGCAGGGCTAGCAAACAAGAAGACTGTTACCATTCAGCCAGCAGGAAAGGAACAATCTATTTTGCTTGCAACCTCCAAGACTAAGAAACAGGCCAAGCCTGCAAGCTTACTCCACAAGTCTGTCATGAAAAAGGAGTTCAACCGCATGGCTAAGGCAGTCATCAACCAGGTAATCACTTGAAGGGAAACCATGTACATTTGCCTTACAACATTCATGAATTGTGCTATTTAGTGAGTGTTGTCAAGCGATGTTAAGTTTTCTGCTTATGGATTTAAGATTTTATTACCTGGACTATTGCTAATGATAATCTGATATTTGCACTAGTGTTGCGTTTGCCTAGGTCTAGTAGACAATTTGTATCCTCTTCCCGAAATTTTTAGTGTCTTGGATACTTTCCATGTCATCAAGCAATGCTAAGTCTTTTGCTTATGATTTTATTAGCTGGACTACTGCTAATGGTACACTTATACTTGCCTAGTGCTAGTAGAATATATGTATTGTCTTCATGAATAATTTTAGTTTCTTAGATACTTTGACATTTGAGAAAACGTCCATTTGCTTGCTAAATGCTCGAAAACATATTTTGGTGGTTTGGTATTTGTATGTTGGATATGACTTTCGGTGGCAGAATGGGCGAGGGGTTTGAACATGCCAGAAATCTTGTTTGGATGGATCACAGAAAAAGATGGGTTCAGTTAGTTATGATTTAAATTTGGTCATCGGAACTATTTTGATGATTTGTATTTGTAACTTAATGATTCAGCGCGGTGTTAGTTTCTCCACAACCGGTTTGGTTAATGCAACTTTTGACTTTCTTCACAATTGACATAAATTTAGTTATATAAAGCTTAAACATTTTAAACGCTAGAGAATAGTAACCCAAATCAACATAATTTTTTTAGCAACTGAGGTTGGTTGGACTCTCATGGCTGGTGTGTTATTTTATCAATGGCAGGTTGCTAACAACTACTACAGGCCTGACTTGAAGAAGGCAGCTCTTGCAAGATTGAGTGCTGTGAACAGGAGCCTAAAGGTTTCAAAATCTGGTGTCAAGAAGAAGAACAGACAAGCTACAAGGGTTTATGGTAGGAAATGAGAATATTTTATTAGTGTTTGTGAGCTGAGATTGTTATAATATGATTTTCTGAATTTTGATGTCTAGACTCATTGAATCAACTTCCATCATCTTTCAGTGTCTGTCTCTGGTTGAAATGTTGTGTCAAGGATGGTTTGTTCTTTTTTGTTATAATATTTGGCTTGTTAGAAATGTTGATTTGGTACTTCTGATAAGAAGTCTTTTGGTATAATCTCTGAATTAAATTTCCATACATGTCTTCTTTGGTTTGTCCATGTTTTTATATACATCTTTTAGGCGTATGTATTGGTACCATTGAATAGTTTGGGTTTATTTGTCTGGAGGGTGGTGGTTGGCAAGCTTCCCACACTTAAAAATCTTTCTGCCTGAAAAATTAATGTTGGATTCCTTACTTTTGTTTTTGTGAATGGCATTCGAGTGGTTGATCATAGATTCTTTGCCGGATGATTATATCCATACGGCTAAAGTGCTAAAGTTGGCATATTTGCATTGAACAATCCGCTGAAGCTTATCCCCAACCCAAAACTTATTATCAGTCTCATGTCAAAAACATATTGCTACTTTCAAGTTTTTGCGAATGTATGGCCTGTTAATGACATTGAAGGTATGTTTTTTACTTCGACACTAGTTGTTTCAAATGATGAATTTCAAGTTACAGCTTTCTTTCATGCTTTGTTTGTACCTGTATTCAAACTAGATTTTTAGTTTTCTGATACAAGACATGTATAAACAATTAAAGAGCTGGTGCAACTCTTTTGGTATCTAAAAGTTGTTGCGGGTTTGATTTCCCTATGCTAACAATGTTAGCCTCATCTGGTTACTCATGCAGTTTAGTTTGATATGCGTAATAACTTTAGTTTCTTTCCGGAAAAGGTTATAATTTATTTATATTAACTTTGTTTTCTATAAAACTTTACCATAAAACTATTCGTTAGATGAGATTAACACAAGAAAAGATATTATATGTCATTCTTTCGATTTTACTAATATCATCAACTATTATAAATGGGGATGTGAATATAAGGTTGTGTTAGTATTTTCACACCTAATATTAATGTCGGTCATTCACTTTTCCTTTTATAAATATGATGATCTTAACTTGTATAGAGTAATTGTTAAAACCATGAAACACATGATGATGATTAAATTATTATATATTATCGATTATGTACATATTTAAGTTTGATATCCAGCAACACGAGTACATTCTTTCAAGTTTACTTACAATTTTAGACTAGCCTCGATTAATATTACTGTAAGTTATGTGTTTGCTTTGGATTCTCGCACAGGAATGAAAAAAATTATAAAAGAAACAATTTATTTTGCAGATGGGGCGTGCAAAATTAAGGATGGAATTCATAACGAATGAGAAAGCCCGAAATAGAGATTTTGAGGGAAAAACAACCGATTTCAGTACCCTTTGTGATGTTGATACAGTTATGATCATGTACCCTCCCAATAATTCTAACAAGCCTGATATTTGGCCTAATAACGACCATAATAAAACCATGAATACCATCACCTCTTACAAGTCAAAAAAGGGTGATCAAACAAGGATAAGAACTTATAATCTTATCGACTTTTTTAAAGATCGCCAGAGAAAGATCGAAGACGCGCTTCTTAAGGCCAGAATAAAGAACATGGAAGCCAAGTACCCAACGTGGTTCGATAAGTTAGATGGTTTGAACATATGTGAATTGACACAATTTGCCATGTGGTTGCAAAATAAAGAGAAAATAGTCATGGCTCATCTTGATCTCATGAAAAGAAACAACAACATGACCATTATTCAACAGCCCTTCATGTTTAGCTTTGATAACCGACCTGCAGCCTATGTTTCATTATGACAGTTTGGGTTCGGGTTCACAACCAACAGGGCACAGTAGTTCTCTGGTGTATGAGGGTGGTGTAGTTAATAATGGTCATAGCTTGAACCAGCAGGCATCTCCACAGGCGAAGGAGTCAGGGGCGGATGTAGCCTATAAACACCGGGGGGTAATGCCCCCTATGATTGGTCAAATAATTTAGATGGTATAGTGCAATTCGTTACAAAATATTAAGCTATAAATGATGATGCCTCGGTTTATATGGGTGTTGCCCCTTGTTAAGCGGCTGATTCTCTTATATGAATTTTAAATTGAATTATTAAAATGTTAGATTAGCATTAGATATTACTCGTATATTCTAGTTAGACTCTATAACTCTTTATTTTATTTTTTTAAATCTTGAACTTTTTTACTTTCTGGATATGGATATGCATTTGTTATTACTTACTAGTGTATTCCTTTTTCTTTTGTTCATATTATGTCTAAGTTCCATAACTTACTTCTTATGGAAGAAGAAAATTTAGCTCTAATTAGTATTTAATGTCTTATTGTTATTCATGGTGTTACTTTTTAATAAAAAAATTTTTATGCGATGACACTTTTTAATTGATATTTGTGTTATTATTTAGTATTGGTTCCAAAGTCGTCGCAGTTATCTTTTTGCTGCAAGTCAATTTTTTCTTTATCGTTGTTATAGTTTTTTTGTTGTTTAGTTGTAACTTTGGCGGCTCATTGTAATAGACGTAAAGCTTAAATCTTAAGACTTATGGTAATTATATTTGTGCCCCCCTTATTATGAATTTCTACATCCGCCACTATGCATGGCGGTTGGGTGCCAGACTTTATGATGGAAGAATTGAACAACTGGGCATCTCCACAGGCAGTTGATCCTGATGGTATGTTGCCGGATTTTGTAATCCAAGTTCAATCGCACGTTAATCATGATGGTGGGCAATTTTCTAGCTTTAATCCTTGTTTTTATTAAAGTCATATTTGTAAACGTTATGTTAGATAAAAATAAAAAGGGACTAATGGTTTAAGTGATTACCTACTTTACTTCATATCATTTTCTTCGTTAGGACAATTTCTGTGTGATCATCTTGTATTGTTATAATACTTGGCAATTCTTTATATAACTATGATGATGTACTATCTATATGTATAAGCTATTACAAAATGAAGATAAAACATGTGTTTACATATGAACACAACATAAATACGTAATTGTTACTTACTGAGCTTGTACAACCAGCATGAGTTAACATATGGCCTTGACACATCTAGTGGTCATGTTCAACCATAGTTGGTGTGTTGTCTTTTTGCGTGTCATTTGTTTAATTGGAAGTGGGAATCTTTCAAAGTGTGAAAGGACGGTGGGGGTAAGCAAATTTTTAAGTTGTTGACACTTGAGACTTTACTATACATCCAAATCAATGAAAGTCTGAATTTTAACACACAAAGACATTGATGTTTTCATATTTTTTTTTTCCTTTCGGTAAATGAAATAAAGTACTAAATACAAATCCTCACTTAACTTGTCAAAGAGATTAATTGAGCACACCTTTGAATCATGGCACCAGATTATCAAAGACTAGTGGGTTGACAACTTGATATGTATTGCAATTTATTTGAGAAATTCTTTATTTTTCTTAATGATAAATTGTATTTACAATATCGTCCCCAAATCAGATGGCCATAAAGGAATCATACAACTAATTGCATGATATCGATTTGACTTAATTATGGAAATGGTACATAACGTTTGCGCCATATTACTGGTTTCATATCTTTCCTTTCGAAATTACGCTGATCATACCCAACGTATACAAATTTCCACTCAGACCATACTAAAGGCTAACGCCGTCACGTGGCCGTTAAAAACCCCCCACGTGACTTGCACGTGAGGGGGTAAAGATGTAATATCATGTTTTTTAATTACTTAAATGGTACCTAACGTTTGCACGATATTGCTGATTTCATACCTAATGTTTCTTAATTAATAACCTGTACCCAGACCCGTCGGGTCCCTATTTACTTACTAAGTGTCGGGTAATGAGTTTCTCCACATGTAATCAGGGATCTGTTATTATCGTTAATAATTTTTTAAAATCATTTCACTTTTTTTCAATGCAAAACTTTGTTTCATAAAAAAGTAATTTGAATATTGGTATCTAACTTCATGACTTTTCCGAGCATAGTATAAAATTTATCTCACAATTTGATTATGTACAAACATCAATGTTGACTAAAATCATTAAGCTTGTTAAATATGGCCTTAACAAGTTAAATAGAATTCATTGCAATATGAAAGACTAGCATCATATTCATGCAAAGTAACGTTAATTACTCGATTGTTACGATTTTTAAGCATTTGTTAACAATTTTTTGCCATTTTAACATTTAATAAAACTTGGCAATTTTGTTAGTTTTTGTTTCCCGCTTAGTTACTAAAATACATCTCTATAAACTTGTTAAAAAAATCAAAGTTTAAAGTCATCCACATAGACTGGTATCCCAAATTTTGTTAGCCCGTAACACCAATAAAAAAAATTAACTTATTTCAAAAAAATTTACACTAGATGGGTTGAACGGACTCATAGCTCCAGCTACCCCTATTGTAGATCCTCCCCTGTCAAGAAGTTTTGTTTACTTACTAGCATGTGTTAGGCAAGTTAATATTTCACACTTTTTCAAATAACGAGATATAAACATATTATTATAATTATTATTATACGTAAGGTAATACATACGGGTCGGGTATAAAGGTTCGAGGCGTGTTTCGGGTAGACGGATTTTTATCTATTCCAGACCCAAACCCGAACTTGTAAAAAAAAAGTTAAAACCAACCCCATAGTTGGCCCTAGACCTACTTACTCAGACCCGAACCAGCCCCAAATTGTCGGGTCTCGGATTTATCCATCGGGTATGAGTTTGTTTGTCATCCCACTCTTGCACAATATTCTGACACAATTCCACACGAGTGCGCCATCACGCAAGAGCATAACAAACAATACATTGTTTCGTCTCCAAACTTGCAAAGCATACAACCCGAACCTTCAACACCACAATTCCGATACTTATGGGCCATTTCAGTCGGGACACAGTTCACATATGCTCTTAAAAAAATGTTACATTTTTTCTGTATCCACCTTACCTATTTTAACACAAATCTATTGTTAAAGTTCTTAAATTTTTGGAAGTCTCTTAATCTAACATTTTTTAAATATCATAACTATAAAAAGTTAACTTTAATGAGATCAATTGAGTACACCTTTGAATCTTTGATGATGGCTTTAATCAATACACTAAATTATGAAAAACTAGTGGGTTTTCTTAGACATATATAAATTTAGGTAAACACCAACTTTAATCCACAACATTAAAATTAAGGAATTAACTATTTATTATTTATTACATTATCCACTAATTATATTCAGCTAAAATAATAAATAATAAATGGCTGTTATAGATAATATGTATAAAGTAATTTTAGATTTTAAATATACAGCCATTTACTCCTTTTTTTATATTAAGATCATCATGTTTTTTTGACAAATGATTTTTTTTTTATCTAATAATAGTAATAATCTATTCATCTACAATATCTATAAATAGGCATATGCATAATAGGCTTTGCATATGTATGTCGACATGCTTGATCCAGCCATCCAAAACACTTGCCACCATACACAAAAAAATTAAGTTTTTCCATTTACTATCCAAAAAATGTACTCCAACCTATCTAGATATACACAATACTTAAAGTTATTATACTATATCTAAAATGCCAACCATTCGAAATGTGTAAAGTCACAATTATTAGTTAGACATCCAAGGGATATTATCCTTTATTTATGTGGATTTTACGCAATTATAACAGGCTAACAAGAATGTATTCCAAAACAACAAATTTCTATAATTTGTTTAACATCTGTTTAGATAATTTCTTCTTTTACACTATTTTAAGTTAGGATATAGACCACTATGATTCACTTAATCATTAGGTAAATTCCATTATTATTTTTGTTCTATTCGAATATCATTCTATTCAATATTCAATGCAAGTAAACATATACGTTTGTTAACTTTTTAGTTGTGTTAAGGATACAGAATTTCAAAAATAAAAAAATTGCCTTGATTGTTATAATCTTTTGGGAAATGCTAAATACAAGGGCTGTATTTAACGTGCAAAAAAAAAAAAACTTGTACCTTCCATATTAAATGTTTGCCCCTGATTTTCATGGTAAATGTACAAACAACTTATGCACCTTAAACACAGCTCTAAGGGCTGTATTTAGCAAACCCCCTTTCTTTTAAACAACAAGAATTAAAAACGATGGTCATAATAATCATTTACCCACATTATTATATGGAGATAGCTAATATGTTGTTAACAATATTTAGCTAGATGGTGTTGCCCTCACATTCAAGGGGGGATGATTATTGATTTTATCATGTGATAAACAGGGGGAATTGTTTGTGAGAGGAAGATGATTGCTATTAACAACATAGTATATTATCCATTATTATATATAACAATTAAGGTAGCGTTAGCTTACAGTAGAGCAGTCTCCATGTTTTTTTTTTTTAATTTAGTCCTCTAGGTTACCGCATACATGCATTTAAACACTTTTTTATGTTTATTCTTTTTAGCTTTTTATGTCATGATTTTACCGTGCGTTTATATTGCGCTTGTTTTTTTCATTAAAGCTTTTTATGTCGTGATTTTACCTTGCGTTGACATTGTGTTTGTTTTTTTCATTAATTAATTAGTGTATTAAGTTTCATTTTTTAATCATTACTATAAGCTTATAGGTTACCGCATACATGCATCTAAGTTTGCATTTTATTTTATTTTTTTACTTTTTTTGTATGTTTTTGTCTCACGTTCATATGTTGTTAGTTTTTGTCAGTCATTTATTAATGTATTTACCAAAGACTTTTCTAAAACTTCTTTAATTAGATAAGAAAAAGATTAATTTTTATACCTCTAGCCAACAGTAGTCATAGCTACCTACATTATTTTTACTTTTTTTCTTCATTTTAGTCATACTTTTACCCAATGTTAATGTTAATTTTAATTTTTTGTTCATTTATTAGTATATTAATTTTTAAGGTGTCTTTAGGACTGATTTTAAAAAAGAAAACAAGTGATTATTCACAAACCAACGGACAGGTACAATACTAAAAAGTTGCTTTTTTAATAGTCTTTTGCATCTCGTTTTAATCTTCGTGCTATATTTTTTATTATGTTAATGATACGTTTTTATAATGTGCCTTTAGAACTGATTTTAAATAAGAAAACAAATGGTTATTCACAAACCAACATACAAGTACAGTACTAAAAAGTTGCTTTTTTAATAGTCTTTTGCATTACGTTTTAATCTTCGAGCTATACTTTTTATTATGTTAATGATACGTTTTTATAATGTATGTTTATCGTTATGTATTTATCACCGACTTATATATGTTTCAGTTTTACGTATCATTATTTTACCCGGGGCAACACCCGGAATGGAAAACCAGTATAAAAGAGAATGTGATACACTATCATTAAATTATTATGTTCCTTCACACATCAATGGCGCACGTGTTTATTCCATTAAGCCACGTGCACTATGGCTTCAAAAGCAATTCCTCGTGGCACAAAATCAGATATTTATAGCCGCCGTGAAACCAAACCAATTACCCGGAAACACAATCTAACTTCACCTTCTTTTTTTTTTTTTGTGACCCATCAAAAAAGGATGGATTTTTCCAAATGGGCTTTTTTAATCTTTGTAATTTTTATCTTTAAACCCCAAATCTCAAGTGGGGTTAGTGAGATTTCAAAGGAATTTCTAAATCTTGCTAAAAAAGATGAAGTTTTTGATTGGATGGTTGGGATTAGAAGAAAGATACATGAGAATCCTGAACTGGGTTATGAAGAAATTGAGACAAGTAAAGTAATAAGACAAGAATTAGATAAATTAGGTATTGAATATAAGTACCCAGTTGCAGTTACAGGGGTTGTTGGTTATATAGGATCTGGTCAACCTCCTTTTGTTGCTATTAGAGCTGATATGGATGCTCTGCCCATGCAGGTTTCTTTCATTTTTCATCATTATTAGCTTAATGTTTTTGTTATGAATACCTGCATTAGATGATCTAGTAGTTTTATTAGTGTACTTTTTGTTAGCAAGTTTTTACCTAATAGTAAGTTTGTTTGAGTTTATTGCAAGCAAAAAGTTAGGGACTTGGTTGACTTTTGGTTGGAATCTGACTTTTGTTGTATGTTTGACTTTCATCTTTCTTGTAAGAAGTTAAGAACTGTTGCAGAGTGTTACTATTTCGAGTGTTAGTGATATAAGCTTGTTTAGCTTTGTTTGAAGTTATGCAAGTGATGCTTAGGGAAAGGTTTTAGCTTTTATTAATGGAAATGCTTCACTTTTGTTTTATGTTTGGCTTTCATCTTAACTTTCTTTACCCCTGAAACTGTGAAAAGATATTAACTCAGACAAACTTATAAATATTACAAAGATTCAAGTAAGAGTCATGGTCTCATGGACATACTCAACTATATGAACAGTTGCAAAGTGTTTGATCATTTTGATTGATGATATAGGATTCTTGTTGTGTCTGAGATTCCTTTTTTTTTTCTTTTCTAAAATCACCTTTGATAGAACCTTAAACTTTTAATGTTTGACTCGTATCTTGATTATACGAAGTTAATAACTGTTGCAGAGTGATAAAGTTATAATGTAAAATTGTTAAGCTGTGTTTGATGTTGCTGCAAGTTATTACTAGGGAAATGTGTTGACTTTACTGGTAACTTAGACTTTTGTTGTGTGTTTGGTTTTGTTTGGACTATGTGAATGGTTGCAGTGCGATCCAGTTTTTGATTGCCAGTTTCAGATTTGTTCAGTTAGGTTGAGGTTACTGTAAGCAACAATTAGAAAATCTTTTGACTTTTGATAGAAACCCACCTTTTGCTGTATGTTTGACTTTGATCTTGATAAGAACTTTGCTTTCTGTGATTAGGAAATGGTGGAATGGGAACACAAGAGTAAAATTCCTGGAAAGATGCATGCTTGTGGACATGATGCGCATGTCACTATGCTTCTTGGTGCAGCCAAGATTCTTAAAGAACATAGCCATCTTTTAAAGGTTCGTTGATTTGGTTGTATCGATATTCTGGGTTGATTAGTAACATCTGTTATGGTAGAAAGAAACAGGTTTTCTGTTCTGCACTTGAAGTTTACATTAGTGATCAGAGTTCAAAGATTTGCACATCAGTATATTTGTATTTTTCATGTTTGGATGTACAGTTTTACTGATGATTAATAGCAACTCCAAATCCATTTTGGGTTATTGGGTCAAAGTAATTTAGGATGAAATGATCAAATTTGAGAAACATGCGTCCATCGTAAGACAATTGAATTTTTAATCACTATTGAAAGTTCCATAGTTCGCTAAAGTCAACTCCTTCTCTTGCTAATCTGTCTAGCCAATTGTTTGATCCGGTGGCGAAGCTTAGTTAAGCCTTGCCCCCTGCCCCAATTTCTCTAGCTTTGCCACCGGTTTGATCTTACCTGTTTGATCCTTAGAGGTAAAACATAACTTTGATGACCCACTTATAAGATGCATTGAAATTGCCAACTCTACTAATATGGCTACATATATATCTTTTATTGCAGGGGACGGTAGTTCTTATTTTCCAACCAGCTGAAGAAGGCGGTGGAGGGGCAATACACGTCGTAGATAGTGGCATTCTTGAGAACGTTAAAGCTATATTTGGTTTACATGTATATGCAGAGTTACCTTTAGGTCAATCATCATCTAGATCTGGTACTCTTTTGGCTGGGAGTGGCTTCTTTGAAGCTGTCATAACTGGTAAAGGAGGTCACGCAGCCATTCCTCAGCATTCTATAGATCCCATATTAGCAGCTTCAAATGTTGTCGTTAGTTTGCAACATCTAGTCTCCCGAGAAGCTGATCCTCTTGATTCTCAGGTAACTAGAAAAGTTGTCATTTTTCAGTACATTTACTTATACATGGGTAGATTGGGTTGCGTTATATCTCAAACTGGTCAAGTGGATCAAATGGTTATTTAAAGCTAAATTGTGGAGCTCAAATGGGTTAAAATTCACCCAACTTCTGTTTCTAATGCGTACTACCTCTTAAATAATTGTTATTTTAAGATTTATATTATTAATGTAGGTATAGAAAATGGACAAAAAAGTGTTTTGGGTGTTTCGATCTGTACTAAAAAACTGCGGGTGATCTGTTTTGACCTGCTACTGTCTGACTTGACCAATTTGGCACATTCAGGTAGTCACTGTGGCTAAGTTTCAAGGAGGCGGCGCTTTCAATGTTATTCCAGATTCAGTGACCATTGGTGGTACCTTTCGAGCTTTTTCTAAAGAAAGTTTTATGCAACTTAAGCAACGAATCGAGGAGGTAATAATTTTAATGTAATATAAATATAGAGGATGTTTGGCTAGACATTCTGAAAGTACTTATGTGATTTTAAATATCATAAGCAGTAATCAAGAAACAGACCGCATAGTTCCTAAATCTCGATAATCAGATAACATAATCCAGAATGCAAGTGCAAACACCAAGTTAATATGTCTGTCTGCTGTTGATTCTCTGTTATGATAACAACCATATTAACGGTAATTTATTTTAAAAACAGGTTATTGTAGGGCAAGCGACGGTACAAAGGTGTAATGCTACTGTGGAGTTCTCCTCAAAAGACAAACCTTTTTTTCCTGCCACTATAAATGACAACGGCTTGCACATGCACTTCCAGAAGGTTGCAAGGGATCTTCTTGGCCCTTCTAACGTATTAAACATGCTACCATTAATGGGATCGGAGGATTTTTCGGTTTACCAAGAGGTAATACCTGGTTATTTCTACTTTCTTGGAATGAAGAGTGAATCAAATAAAAAGCCTGCATCAGCACATTCTCCATTTTTTGAAATTAATGAAGATGTACTTCCCTTTGGTGCTGCAATGCATGCCTCTCTAGTTGTTAACTACCTCAATGAAATTCAAGAAACTCAGTTGGATGAAAAACACCATGATGAACTGTAAATTTCTTTTTTCAGTATATATGCCATTGTTGTGTCATTTGGCAGATTTTGCAGAACGTTTATCTCACCTGCAAATGATAAGGATACACTATTAAGGTTATTGATTCTGTTTATATTTAATATCATCATAAACCATGTATCCTAGCTTTATGCTTTTCTGTTATCAACAATCTATCGCATTTTCTATTCTTCAAAAACAGATCTTTAAAGAAAATAATTACATAAGCAGGGCTGATAAGTTGTTTGTATTGTTTATAATGCTAAAGTAAAGGTTCTATCAGATCTTCTACAAGGCTGTTTGGATTTGTGTTTGAAACATATGATTCATATAACGACTTAAATCCTCAATAATCAGCTTTTTTTTAATGTTTAGTCCATAGATTTCAGAAAAATTGAAATCCTCTGTTTGGCTCTCATATATCCCCTCCCCCAAAATTAAAACCCTCTTCATCTTCTTATTTTTATATATCTCACCCGAAAAGGGAAAAGAATCTGTGTATGTATATAACTTGTCTTCAGCTACTATTGTAGGAAAGAAATTTTGTTTTAGTTCATTGTATGTAAGTTTGTCTCAAAACTGAACAAATTTTGTAAGAAATCGGCCGGATACTAACGTGACACCATCAAACATCTGATACGTGGCCCAATGAGAGACCACTACATCAGCATTTAATAAATCATTTACACGATTCGTTCAGTTTAGGAGGTTACTTACATACAATTAACCAAAACAAAGTTTCTTTCCTACAAGACAAGTTACATACACACACAGATTCTTTTCCTCACCCGAAAAACTCCTACCTCTTTTATCTACAAGCCGTCAATGTCCACCGAAAACCCCCACCTACCCTCTTCGCTATAAACCGACGCTGCCGGCCGCCGAGAACAAAACCCACCCACCCACCCACCCTCTTGTAAGGTTTTATTTTAGGGAATGATCAATCTTCCTAAGTAAATGGCCTAATAATCCTCATGTCCATAAGACGATGACATACCTTCTTAATGTTTTAGAAAGATTTTTAGAAGATTTATTATTAAATCTTTAAGACGATGACATACCTTCTTAATAAATCTTTATTATTAAAGTTAAATTCTTTAAAAGATATCATTGTTACTCATGTTTGTGCTAATGATGGTGGGATTGAAGCCCATAACATCTTGGAGAATGTTGATTGTCGATCGTGTGTGGGGTTAACAGTTAGGGGTTTGAACTTTAGGTTTTAGTTTCTACTTTATTATAATTTGAAAGTTGTGTTTTTCGAGTTTTGACCATGATTTTGTTTATTGTTCAGGAGTTGGTGAAGTGGCTAAAAGCAAGGAAACAGTCTGTTTTATATATTGGGTATGTTTGACAAAAGTAGTTGTAGCTTTAACTTTTTAAAGGTATTTGATACGATAGCTGTAGCTGTAACTTAAAAGTATAAAATGACTAAAAAGGACAAAATATTATAGCTATAAAAGTTTCACCATAAATAAGTATATGCACAAAAACACTTAAAAGTAAATGCAAAAATAAAATGCTAATAAGAAATCATCAGCGTCGTGCATCCCATATTAAATCGGCAATCTCATCTCGGGTATGTTTCATCTCATTAGACGTTCCTTCAAAGGAGTATTCGAAGTTCGTTCCATGACCATAAACATCATGAAGTTCGTCGCTAGGTGATAAGCCTCAAATTGTACATGTTTCCCTACACCGAATTGGACGTTTTGTACTAGTTTTATAGCCGTTTATACTTGTTTTGTGGTGCGTTATGGTATTTGCTAGTGGTTTCAGGCCTACAGCAGGTATATTGCTCCCAAATGGTAGAAAATAGCTCAGAAGTGGTCCATATGCACTAACGGAAGAAGAATGGAGCTGAAAATCAGAAAAACCTGGAAAAACTGATCAACTCGCGGCGCGAGATGGATATCGCGGCGCGATCCTGTTATTTTTTGACCTTCGCGGCGCGACTGGTGAGACTCGCGGCGCGCAAAAATTCCCTGATCAAATGTGCCTCGAAAAAGTCACTTCTCGCGTGTAACACCCCAATATTTTAAGGTAATAGAAAATTTACCCTTTTTATAGTTTTAATATTTAATTAATTTCCTAGTGTTTTGTTTTGATTAAAGGGGTGAATTTAGTTGAAACTTTAGTGGTTAGCGGGTATAATAGCCACTAAAAATTTGGAGGAAAACGTGGCCTAAGGGGGAGGTGCCAGCCAAAAACTAGTGGATGGTTCTTAATTTCCTATTCTCTTATCCAAATCCCTCCTTAATCATCTTCCTTATCCACCTCCTTTCTCATATTAATCAAGTGAATTGAATTCAAGCATAAGAGTTAATCAATCTTTCAAAAGAATAATGATAACAATCATCCATAATCTTCAAGAAGCAAAAATCTAAAGAGTTAGGGTTGAAATTTTGGAGTGGTGACCGATTTTAAGGAAGAAAAAGAAGAGAAATTGAAGAATTTATCATGTTTAATTGTTTTTGGAGGTAAGTAATTCTTCCTAACTATTGAAGATTAATCTAGGGTTTTTGTTGATGAAATTAGGGTTCTTGAACATAAAAAAATTTGGGGATTTCTATGATTTGAGGTTTTAAATAAAACCCTAATACAATTGATTGATATTTTGATAAAGTGATTGATGAAACATTTTGGTAAGAAGAAAACCCTATAGTTAGAATCTCCTAATGTTGGTGTTTGGCTTGTAAATAAGATATGAATGTCATGATATGAGAATTTGATATTTTTGAAAGAATTTGAAATAGCCAAACACCATGATGTTAGAATGTGGTGAAATAAGTTAAGATGATTATGGAAAGATTGAGTCGTTTAAGTTATAAGATGAATATGTTGAATTATGTATAGATGGTGAAGAATGTGTTGTGGAATCTCATAGCCATATATTGTCAATTAGCCAAAAATCAAGGTAAGTGCATATGTTGTGCTTATGGTTGTAATATGAAGCCATAGATGATTAACACCTATGACCCCATGTATGTGTTTGGTTTTGTGTAAGACTAACAGAGGTTGAAATACCTACTAGCATATATTGGTTTGGACAAGACTAGTAGATGATGATATACCTACTAGCATACATTCGTTATGAGCAAGACTAGTAGATGATGATATACCTACTAGCATATTTTGTGTGTAAGACTGGTAGATGAAGAGATACCTATTAGCATATATTGGTTTAGGGTAAGACTAGTAGATGGTACAATATCTACTAGCATACATTGTGTATTGGGTAAGACTAGTGGATGAAGAGATACCTACTAGCAAATATTGATTTAGTGTAAGACTAGTAGATGATATGGTACCTACTAGCATATGTCATTGGTCAATTAGAAGAAATGTGATCATGAATGTAATTATTGTTATCTTGATTGTTAAACAAATGGCTTATGAGTTTATATGTATTTTAAGTGGTTTGGTTATTTAGATACTTTGACTATCAATATATGCATTCACTAAGCTTTAAAGCTTACATTCTAAAGGTTGAAGCTGAGGTGGCAACCAAAAAAAGCTTTTAATAGCTTTTTATCTTTGGAGATGCAATAAAATGCTGGCTCCAAAGAAGTTTTTCGGGTGGTACAGGCAATCATAATCCATGCTGCTAGTTACTATATCAGCTTAATTATTAGGAGATAAAAAATTAAAAAAAAAAAAAAAAGGTGACCTTATATCAGTAGCCAAAAAACTGTGTGGAGTTTGCTAGTAATATATCCAGAGCATTTGGAGCAAACTTTCTTGCAAAAAGGAAGCAAATTGGAGTTGGCTGATTATTGTAAACACAAGTAGTATGATCTTGCTGCTGGATTTTACTGAAAAAATCAGCTGTAATATCATCCTTGCCAAATGTAGCTGGATGAGCACCACCTCTTGACCAATCTACATATGTAAGTGTCCTATTCGCTAATAGATTCGGCGACTGAATGGTGAGCATAGTTGGGAAATAATGCTCGTCAACATAACATGCCGGTCTGCAAAACTGATCGAATTTGGGATAATATTTGAGGTCTTTAATGATATCAACTGCTAGTTTCCTGTTAGCTTCAAACCATTGAGACCCTTTTCGCCATTGGTCAATGCTAACTTCTGGTAACATATTTTCATCATATCGTCCCCTGCCATATGGGCCTGGCTCATCAAACGCACCCATGAAGCTGAACCGGGATCTTGATATATAATGATAAGTAATGTTGAAATTTTGAAGAGGTATGCAGGCTTCAGATAAGAGTACAAACCACTCGTTTGAGAAATCTAGCAATGCGTTTGCCAAAAGTCTTCTTTCGGCATCACACATACTCATCATTCCCCATTCTACCGCCTACTACAGCAAAAGATCGATCAGTAAGTTTACGATTGTCTAGTAAATCTAGTAAAGAAGATGGCTAACCTGACTGGGAATTTGCTTCTGATAAAAAACTGAAGACGTCGAAAAATTTGCAGTATATGAAGGCATGGTATGAACATAAATGGAATAAAATTCGTCGTTCCCTTTAAAGAACTTCTCCCATAATGGTGCCAATGGCAAAGGTCCTCTTGTCAAGAACATGAATGCAATTTTAGGGGATCTTTTAAAAGGGTATTCTTGTATTTGATGAACAAATGAAGCCCTCCAAAATAGCTCACTATCGTTGAACGTGTGCATATAAGTCGACGGTGGTTCAATCCAATCTCGTAAACTGTTAGGATGTCGTAAACAAGGCCGTATCAAGGTGTGTGCACCTTGGACAATATTCTGAGTGCCTAAATAACGGATCTTAAACATGCTTATGATAGAAAAACCAACACCAATGCATAGAAATGATAACATGAATCATAGTAATCTCATAGGAAGACCCCTGGATCGATTTGTTATTCTAATGGAATTGATTGTGGGCTCTTTGCCTTCTTCTAGTGTCACTAGCCTTAGCTGCATTTTCTTACAAAAGGAAAAAGAATGCAAATTTGAGATTTCTATACTACTAATTAAGAAATTCACAAACACATTGTGTACTAATTACTTCATTCTACATGCAAGACGTACACATTGACATATATATATTTCAAACATACAAAACTTTTGATTTTATATATATTCAGTTTTATCACAAAATGTTGAAATCTTTCTAAAAGTAAACATGACAAATATCATATATATCAAACCCCACATGGGAATTTTAACAAGAAACAGAAAAAGGCAAAAACTTTTTTTCTAAATTAGCTCAAATCTTGGAGATCATAATGTAATGTGTGTTCCTTTCAAGTGCATTGTAATGTGTATGTGATAGTGGATTAGTGGGGGTGTTTGGCTAATGTGTATTGTGGGGTGATATATTAGATGTGAAAACAAGACGGGATGATCATTAGATTATTATGATTATTAAAATTGAATCAATGATCACTGTGTGTGGAGGTTTGTTGTGTTCTAGACTTCTAGATGGGGTTTTCTAAAAGCACAAGAGAAGTAGAGCATGGGATATACCGTATATTTTGGTAATTAGTTATTTTACATGAAAGTTTTTTTATTCATCAAATTAAGTTTATGATGATTTTTTATGTTTATTCTTTCACAAAGAGGTTTAGTTTATTAATCACAAACAACTTACAAGTATACCAATTCTCAACCAATGGTGGATTATTAGGCTAAAATAAGAGGACTTATCATTTTTTTCAAAACATAAATCAAAACACACAAATGTTACATGTACGTACACATACGCCCCCTGGATCCGAGAATCTAAATTATTTCCAATCTGCTACCCAATTGTACATTTTTTGCTAGTAATGTTATGCTAGCTAGTCTTAATATAAAATATGATAGTTCATGACGTCATGTTTATATTTTTATTAGTATGAATATAAATCAATTATTATCTACATTTTGTGGCTGATTTTTGGCCATGACAAATTTGCCAAACCTAAGGACATTTCTCTCCATAATAGGTACAAATGTACAGTCGAGTCTGGTTTCCACAAGAATTTAAGAAAACGTGATTATTGTTTATTGCATTGACTGTACGTGCTAAACGATAAGAAGAAGATATCATACTTTTAAGAATTTTGCAACCGACCTCTAAAATGCTTGATTGAGACGCCGTGATAATACTAACTTCTTCTTTTGACTTGCGTGAGTGGTCCTTGAGAAAGAAATATA
Organism: Erigeron canadensis; assembly: GCF_010389155.1. Taxonomy (NCBI): domain Eukaryota; kingdom Viridiplantae; phylum Streptophyta; class Magnoliopsida; order Asterales; family Asteraceae; genus Erigeron; species Erigeron canadensis. Next base: position 43,376,421 of record NC_057764.1, read on the forward strand.
CTGTGTCATCTTAATAAAACGTTTACATAAAGTAGTTCTAGTATTCTTGAATATTTAATCTTATTGTTAATTTTGAATGACTTCAAGTTAGTCCAATACTTAACATTTTAGAATTTCTTTGAATTCTGTTGAATAAAATATTAAAGGTGATTAAAGAAAGGTTTAAAACATTTAAGAGGATAGTCTATTTAGACCATTGTCCATTTATATCTGAATTTAAATTCTTCTCAAATAATTAAATGGAATAACAACAGATGGGGCCATCGGGGCATGAGGCTAACTGCTAACATAATATTATTGGCCCAAAACAGTAGCCCAATAGAGGTAACAAAGTTTTGCCGTTCAAAAAAAAAACAAAAAAAAAAAAAAGTTACAAATGGTTTATGGCTGAAGTGTGAAGATGTACTGATTTCTATATCAGACTTTTATATACATCTATGATCTATCACAAATATGTTAGCGTGGATGAATTAAGAAAGAACCGAACAAAATTCTTTGTTTTCTTAGTAACGTGACAAAGTAGATCAAATTATATGTTAATCGAGATACATGTCCTGATATAGTTCGAAAGGAAGCTAATATCCATATCATCGGCCTTTTTATAAATCTATCACAAATATGTTGGTGTGGATGAATTAAGATAGAGACGAACAAAATACCGTGGTTTTCTTAGTAATGTGAAAAAAGTAGATCAAAATAAATGTTGAGATACATGTCAATTATTCTTGGGAAAAACCAATCATAAAATTATAGATAAAAGGAGAAACTAAGCTACTATTGTAGTATAATCTTAACTAGATATGGCAATATGGTTGGAAAGGAAGAATGGGTGGGGTTTCAACCCGGAACCGGTTTAGGTCAACGCGATGAAAATTTGGTTTTGACCAAATGGTATTGGTCAATTTTTGAACAGTTTTTTTTCGGCTTTTTTTTCTAAGAACCAGAACCAAACCGATTTGAAACCGGTAAGAAACCGACTTTTGGGACCGAAAATTGGAACCAATTCCAAACCGGCGGTCCTTCAAGAACTAGAAGAAATCGGTTATTCAAGAACCAATTTTGTCCAGTTCCGATTTTAGTATTCTCGATTGGTGTTTTTGGAACCGGTTTTTTTAACCATGTCAAAATAGAATCAAAATACTTGCTAGTTTAAGTCTATAAATAATACACTTAACATATATCATGATATGAAATTTCCATACTCCATGTCAATGATAATATCATATATATTTCATTTGAAATAAAAACTGTAAAAAGTTATAGATAGATGGAGGACCACCATAAGTCAATCACAATCACACATAGATAAACGGGGTGAGATATCGGAGGAAGGGAGGGACCATCCTACATTCCTACGGATTAGCCTCCCGTTTTTTAAGAAAGTTAAACTCTCACTTTTTTCCTGAACTTTCATTAATAATAATAACAGTCTGCTTATTCGTTCGTTCTTTTTTTACCTCTTTTGGAAAGCAAATATAGATAATAAAAGAAGAAGCAGTAGTAGTCCATCTTTTTCAATCCCCGGCCACTATCTTTTATCAGAGATTTTACTGTCACATTTTACTGAAATGAAATCTTTACAATTATTGTGTATATTGATCTTCTTATTTTGTTCAGTTGAGTACACAAACGACTCATTATTATTAGTACTATTCATTAATGACAAGATTGTGAATATCCCCAGCTCAATCCCTATCCTTCAGGGTATACATTACTCAAGTATTCATTCAGTTTTGTCACTTTCTATATATTCAGTCGATCAGATCGTTTTCTGTAGTAACTATTATTGTACGAGCTGAGTAATATTTTAAAGTTAAGTGATAGGAATTATCTGTTTCAGGGAGTGGGTAGAATCATAGCTAATGAATAAAAGTGTTCTTTTGAAATTTAGGAGGTGGATATGTGACCGAATGAATGTTTTTATCATCTCATATATTTTTTTTACATCTACGGATCTAACATGTGTTGTCTTAAACTAACGGATCTACACTAGATAGTCCCCTCACCTAATAACTAGTAGAGAAAAACCCTCTATTAATTCGTCCGAAAGGGTAAACTTTATTCCCTTAAAACTCGAACTTGGATCTTCTTGAATCCAAACTTTCATTCAAAGGACCACTATATTCCCAGACATCAAAAAGAAACATTTTTTCCATTACCCGGCCAGGCCACCTTAAGAACAGAACAAAGGTCTTACGAAATTGCTAATCGAATTGCTCAATTATATCACCTCTAAATTACGACAAGCTTCCACCGACTACTTTTACCTTTCTATCAATTTAACGATTTTCAATCAGCAAACTAGTTCAAATGAAAACCAGATTATAATTAAAACTTTACAAAAAGAGGATATCATCTAATTGACATATTTAGATCAGCAAAAACAGACTTTATTTTATTTAATTTTTCGTTTTAACATTTTTAGACTTAATTATCTTCTTACATCTATATATAAATATTTTTATTTTTTTATAACGGCATTTTAATCTACTCCTAAAACTAAATTAGACGTAGGCCTGAGATGAAACTCAGGACTTTCAAAAAATCCCTATTAATCTACCCCACAAATGTGGGAAGTGAGACTCGAACCCAGTTAGATCCTCCAAGATCAAAAACTTTACCAATGAGTTACCCCATCGGCTTCTAACACTTTCCACTAAAAGAACACTAATTTTTAAGAAGAGCGAACATGACACTAGTGTTGATGGGAACATAATGCATTGCTTGATTGACTACTAAGACTAAACGGAGTGGCTGGAATTTCGGCCGACCCTCGCCCTCCCTCACCCGACGTCGCCCCCCACACCACCCCCGACCACCGATCTTCCTTTTGCCTGACTTCTCCCCCTCGCCCTCTCCCCCTTTGACCACTCCAAACTCCAAAAACTTTTCCCCCTTTCCAAAGCCATTAACGGCTATTTTTTTTTTCTTTTTTTTTAATTTTCCCTTTCCTATATATCTTCATCTCCTTCATTTTTTAACAAAACATATCTACAAAACACAACTCTTTTTACACACACACATACATCTTCTTCCATTTTTACATAAATATATACATATATTACGATGAAGACCCGACACTAGACCCGGCGTATTGGGAACAACAAACTCCAATGGAGCAACGGATCGCGAATTCACAAGCCGTACGAAATAGCCAAACCCACAACATGCTCTTAGCGGATTTGGTAAATCATCTTTGGGAAAACAAGAGGGGAAATCATCCACCATACGGGCCATTGGAAGTCGATGATTACTTTAGCGATGATGATTAGTTATTAGTTATTTATTTGTGTTTGTGTATCGAATATTTTTTTTTTATGTGTTTGATGTGTGGTTTTTATTTTTTAATTTGTATGTATTGGATTTTAATTTTAATGGTTAGTATTTTATTTTACTAATTATAGAAATTTTGTTATTTTTATAATAATATGAAAATCATAAAAAAATTAAAACAAAAATAAAATCAATCATTAAAACCAATCATTGAAAGTGCCACATGGCACAAGTCGCCCCCTACTTAAAAACCCACCATTTTTGAGGGGCAACTCTTTTTACCTTCCATGTCACATGGTACAAGTCGCCTCCTCCTTCCCCCGACACCATTCCTCTTAGTCTAAAATCAATGGTTTATGTGCTTGATTGTTTTTCAAAGTAATGATTGTACTTTTTGTATCCATGCATTCTTATTGGACTGAGTTAAGATTCTGCGTAGTTGGGAAGCCCTTCAATGGATTATTAGTTTTCTCTTTTTTATACACTTTTTTGTGCATGAAGTTATAATTTAAAACCATCGTCAACCCCCTTAGGCTATCTCTAATGATAAGTTTAGGCTTTTTTAAGCTGCCACATTATATTTTTACAAATCTTTATAAATTTTTATAAATCTTTATACATCCTTACAAATCCTTCAAATTTTATAATTTTATCTCCAACCATACAAACATCTTTACATATCCTTTTACATCCACTAAAAACAAAAATATATTAGGTAAAGACAAGTAAGGGCATGACCTTAGGTAAGGGCATCCTTCAAAAAATCATTGGTTTTGAACAAGCTTCAACGGCAAAGGATATTCAAGGGCACCCATTGGAGATAGACTTACACTTATTCAAAATGAGCACATTTATTTTTGAAGCTTGTAATTCGAAAAAATGATTGTATTATTTTTGGGCTTTCAAAAGTAGATGTATAAGAAGCATCTTCTTCAAAATTATGACAAACGAGGTTGTGTCACTTTCTCCTATTTTTACCATTATTTTTTTCAGGATTATCCTTTTGTCTTCTAATGCATTTCTTCACGAGCTTATGTCTAGAAAAATAAATATACAAAAGTTAAAAAATAAAAAATCTCCATCCCCTATCTCTCACACCATTATTTCATTTCATGCCTTTATATATGTGTGTTTCATTTTATCAACACCATGTTACAAAGTCTATAAATATAGTACTTCTTTCCCTCTCTATACATAAACACTTGGCATTTTGTGCAATTTGAACCCATCTTTAATTTTTCCCTCTTGCCAACCATAAACACATTGTCTTTTTCTCTCTACAAATTTAAACTTTTGAGTTGAGATACAAAGAGAGAAATTAAAGATGGGAAAAGCTTCAAGATGGTTCAAAGGGTTGTTAGGTATGAAAAAAGATAAAGAAAATATGGATAAAATGGACAAAAAATATAAGAAAAAATGGAGCTTTTCTAAGCCCATGATGGGAACTTTACCACCATCACCGGTGGTTAGTACAACTAGTGATCCCACTTGGGTGAAATCTTACATGTCCACATCAGAAAAAGAACAGAACAAGCATGCAATTGCTGTTGCAGCGGCCACTGCAGCAGCTGCGGATGCTGCGGTAGCGGCCGCACAAGCTGCTGTGGCTGTAGTCAGACTCACCAGCCACGGCAGGGGAACACTTTTCAATGTTGGCAGAGAAAGATGGGCCGCTGTTAAGATTCAAACAGTCTTTAGAGCTTATTTGGTAACTAATCTTCTTTTAGTATTTTGCTATTATTACATGAATACTTTAATATATTATATGTCTGCTGCATGATATAGTATTAATCTGTATTGTAGTGTTTGTATGGATTATAGATACTTTATGTTCTTTTGGCTTCCTATTTGGTAGCCCCCCTAGTAGACTGTGGAGCATGCTGCAAGTACATTTGTTTTGCTTTTGTTGAAGAGAAGTACATTTCTTTTTGTGTCTTATACTTCATTAATAAATGTTAATTATCTTTGTTTGTCTTCGTTATTTTGCTAGGTGTAGTTATATAATTTTAAGCTCTACTTCTTGTAGCTATGACTTAATTGTTCAAAATATCTGAATCTTTTAGGAATGAGGAATTTTAAAAAGGAAAATGATTAATCAATCTAACTCATATGCCTAAAAATCACCTTAAGAATTTGACATGTGAATTCCATTAATTCTCTTTCCTAATCTTGCCTCATGTTTTTTCCACATGTCATCATCTTACTATTAGGCATGTCTTTAAACACACCAATTAGGTTGATTTTTTCACATATCATCATCTTATCATATATGATGATGTGGTTATTGACAATTCTAGATTGAATGCATTCTTAATATTTAAATCATTTTCTCGGGGGAATTATTTATGTTAGTTTGAAGATTGTCATTACCTAGGTATCCTAGTGTTTCTTCACCCAACATAATGCATATTTATTTTGTATTTGTAAATTTCTATGTGTCTTTTATCAAACTTCTGGTGTTTTAATGTTTGAACTATACAAATTTACATGTTATATTTTGACAGTAGAGGATATTTTTTCATTTTGGTTTAATAACACATTGGAAAGTTGGAAGAGACCATTTTAATGTTCTATCCACTCTTTCCTAGGATAGCATATTTGAAATTTTGGTCTAACTTTTGTTGAGTCTGTGTAAATTTCTCTATATATTTTATGCGGAAAAGTTAGTTAAAGCATGCAGTACCTATCTTAGGTAAAGCAGGGGGTGATTATGTAAAATTCAGGGGGAGTTTATGTAAAATTCAGAGGGGGTTATGTATGTTTATTAAATTCAAAGGTTTAATATGTAACTTTTTTTAATGTGGCAGTACCTAAGCTTAGGTAAAGTCTGCAGTACGGATCATTTTCCCATATTTTATATTATGTTTTTAATGGATCTTGGTTTGTATTTTTAGGCAAGAAAGGCTTTAAGAGCTTTAAGAGGGCTGGTGAAATTACAGGCTCTTGTTAGAGGATTCCTTGTTAGGAAAAGAGCAGCTGCAACTCTATACAGTATGCAAGCTCTCGTTAGAGCTCAGGCAGCTGTTCGGTCCCAACGGGCTCTTCGCTCTTTCAAAGATCATCGTGTTCAGTCCCATCGCAAGTCCACTGTAAGACCCTTAATTTATATGCTAATCTGCATCCATTAATCAAATAAAGTTGTCATTTTTTCATTTGATTTTTTGCTTTAACTTAGTTTTAGGTCCAAGATTTTTTGACCATCAGAAGAAAATAATATATATTTTGTGATGTACTATATAAATGAAAAAGGTTTCACAACAGTTTTTTATTTACTAAAGTGTTACATTGATATTTATTCCAGGAGAGGTTTGATCAAGAGAGTAGAAGTGAAATCCATAGCAAGAGACTTTCATCTTCATATGAATCTACAACAAATTCGTATGACGAGAGCCCAAAAATAGTTGAAATCGACACATACAGGCCACACACGAGATCTAGGCGTATCCACACATGTATAACCACAACGGATTCTAGTGAAGAGTCGCATTGTTACCAAAACATGTCATCTCCCCAGCCTTGTCCCATTCCAACCCGTATTTCATTTCCTGAGTGTCGACATTATGAAGATCCTGATTGGGGATTTATCGGTGAGGACTATAAGTTGTCACACACTACTCAGACCACTCCTCGTTTTGCCAAGTCAAACGGGTCAATTGCTCCCACTACGCCTGCGCAAAGTGTATGTGGGGATGTGTATTTTAGGCCATATAACTCGAACCATCCAAGTTACATGGCGAACACCCAGTCATTTAAGGCGAAACAAAGGTCTCATAGTGCTCCTAAGCAAAGGCCAGAGAATTTGACTAAAAGGAGGCAATCACTTATTGAAATAATGGCATCAAGAAGCAGTTTAAGCGGTTTGAGGATGCAAAGGTGTTGTTCTAAAGCTCAAGAAGCTATAAACTTATGACTTGTTGTTTTGTTGGTTGTTTGGTCATATGTCATATTATGTAATGTTCCTTAATCTATATCATCACCTTGTGTATGATAAAGAATTAGGGCTGTTTGTGTAGTAATAGTAACTAAACAAGAAGGGCTAGTTATTTATTTCATGGATCAAGTTGTTTTTGGTGAATGGGCCTTTTCCTTTGTTATCATATGAATGCAGATAGGCGAATAGCTGAAAGTCAATTTGCATTGACCTAGTGAAGTAGCATAAGCCTTGTGTGTCAAAAGATAGTCCAAAGTCTGAATGTATTAATGGTTTATTATATTGGTTTTGTTACGAAGTTTGGCATAGATGATTATTTTGGAGGGAACATTGGAGATGCCCTTTATATGCTTAAGTCCTATAATACATGTAAAGCTAGTGTAAACTATTATCATAACCCACGCTTAATATCTTAAAGTTTTCCTTTTATTTGACCAATTACTTATAGCTAAACAAGAACCTTTCCATAAATAAAATCACACTGAAGTATTGAACTGGATTGAATTATAGCCCACATAATATTTCATTGTAATCTATAATCCATAATTAAAAGAGGTTGTAACACAGATAACAACATAACACCAACACAAATCACATTGAACTACTGACCACCGGAAAAATCAAGTGCCCCTCACACCGGTAGCGTATCCGCCGTATTGGTTAATGTCGGGAGATTGTGGGTAGACCTCACACCGATGGCGATTACCCACAATGATGATGTAAAGAAAACTTCAATAGTTCTTCCACAATGATGTGTGGTAACTCTTTTTTTTTTCTCTCATAGTAATTCTATTTGTATCATATCATAAAAAAATATATATATAAATAAAGAATATTATTTCGTATATTCTTATCATGAAATATAAGAAAAGAGTAACAACATAACGGAACGAAATACAAGAAAACATGTAAGGATATGATGATTGGTTGAAAGTCGTATGCATTCGTCATCAAAATTCAAAATATTTGTACAACTTCAGATTAGACCACAAAACAAGGGATTAAACACTAAACTCAATGTAAATCTATCAATATTTTATTCTATTATTCTATGTACAAAACTTTGAATTTTGAAAAGGGAATTTGAATCTGTCTGCTACCTTCCAAACTAAGGGTATTTCCCGTGCCGTTTTAGAGATGAGTTTTTATGAAGCCTTTTAAATGAGATGCCCTTGCACAAAACATAGATTTGTCTCTGTTCATATAATGGATAGGCCCAAACTGAAAAAAATAAATGCTAAATGTAGCAGCAAGTCATGAGGTGGAAATTTCGAAAGATAACGATATATGTAAAGGTTGCAATTAAATGTTACTAGTTTGTAAAGACTTGTAAACATATACTAAGTATTAGCAGGTTACCCGTGCAATGTGGCGATGGTCGTGGCGGCGACAATGTGGTGGTAGTGGCGACTGTTGGTGGTAGATTAGGCGTCAAGTGGTGTAGATAATTAATATAAAAGTAATTGATGTAAAAGATGAATAAAGATATTTTAAAAGATAAATGATTGATAGTATAATTTAATCATTAATGTTAATACGGTAGTAAAAATGACAATATTTTAAGAGGTGTTAAGTAAAAATATTATATATTTTTCAACACCTCCAAAAATAAAATACTATTATTTTTACAATGATAGATGATGTGATAAAGCAAAGTATCTAAAAATACTAGGAACATTGGACATCGTCTAAATATTTTCCTTTCAACAAACATAATCAATTTTGCACAATTTTAGCTTAGACGCGTACACAAAAATTTAAAATCTATAGAATAGTAGTTCTAACAAACTTTTTTTCTCAAAACATTTTGTATGCATATTAATAGAAAATTTTAGCTGTTTAAAAGTGATAAAGGTAAGGAGGGAAAAACTTAGTCTACGCCGATATAATAATCGAATAGGTTTTGAATAAGTTGATATATAGTCTTAATGATTTAAAAATTTAATTTAAATTTAAATGCTTACTATATGATATGATGAATGTTTACATCGTATTTATTATTAGCTTCACCAACTAAAAAATATCTATCCATGATGAAGGTACGAAGTTATAACAAATGATATAGAGGAAGAAAACATTATTTAGTAATATTATATAGCATAGCCTTTCTTTCCAACAATTATATAACTTTAGCTTAAAGACTTTGTATCAAGTTATATAAATTTAAAAGGTTGCATTTGGTATACCATAATGAAAATGGGAATGGAATACACCATTATTAATTTACCATGAAATAAAAAAGACATGTTTGTTTGTTTACCTATTTGGAAAATAATGGAAATGAAAATGAAAATAAATATATATATAATCAAGTACCCGCGCACTGCGGCGGTGTGATGGTGATTGGTCATAGCCTATGATAGGTCATAGGAGATGATATGTATAGAGTGTCATAACCAAATATCTTAGCCGTACGGGTTCCGACCTCAGATTTAAAAATTCATCGAAAGTATATCGAATGACATTTCTAATAAAAGAGCATGAAATTTTAAGAACACCCATATAATTTTTATAATTTATCGATGTACGGTTTTTGAGATAAAAGATTTTGAAAGAATTAGAGGAATAAAATGATTTATGGAGAAGAAAGAAAGTTGTAGGCATTAATATATGGTACATTATGTATTATCATATGTACATTGTTGAAATTGAAAGTTGAAACCATGTTTGTTTTATAATATAGATAATGATATAACGTTCTAACCTCCCCACTAATCAGGTACTCGTACTTTTTATTATGTATCGGGTTTTTTGGTCTTTTTCTCCTTAGTACCATTCCATTCAATTATAACAAGTAAACATTTCAAGATCAACAATGGCTCATTCAATTTATGAACCTCATTCTATTATCAAGTTCATTTAATTCCGTCATTATCTTATTCAGTCCAATTAAACATACCTAAATAGTTTTCCTAAAGTATTCAAATTTAACTTTATTTCGTAACTTAATTACTTAACTAATATAATTTAGGATATTAAGAGAAAAAACTCAAATTATCATGGAATTTGTCAATTCAAACTTTCTATTGAATCCTATCAGCCCATTAAGGAATAGTACCATTTGTCTCTCCTTTTAGGTTAATTTTATAGTGCAAGAGCCCGTATCCAAAAGCCCACTTCACTTCTCCAATGGCCCATATTCTCTAACAAGTAACGCACTAACGCCTATCAAGTTTCTGACTTTACCTTTTCCGTTTTCTCCGTAGATTTCGTAACGGTCCCGTGTCACTCTCTCCCCATTTTCCCTCCAAAAGCTCGAAAAATTCATGTATCCATTCCTCATCAATTAGTCACTCAAACAATTATGGATCCTTTTCGTCAACATTTCACTTCAACGGAAAACCCCACTTCCCCATTTTATGGTAATCTCTATCTCTGTATCTATATCTGTATATATCGATATATTTTCTGCTATTTTGAAGTGGGTGTATAGTTCTTGGACCAAATTTCTTATCTTTTTGGAATCTTGTGGGTTTTTTTAATTGTTCATGTTTAGGGTTCATACTTTCTGAATTCTGATATTTTGAAGTGGAAGTGGGTGTATAGTATTTGGGCCAAATTTGTTATCTTTTTGGAATCTTGTGGTTTTATTTGATTGTTCATGTTTAGGGTTTATACTTTTTGACATTTTGAAGTGGTGTATAGTATTTGGACCAAATTTGTTATCTTTTTGGAATCTTGTGGGTTTTCTTTAATTGCTTATGTAGTTAATTAGGGTTTTTTTTTTTTTAATCTTTTTCTTGAAGGTAACAAAGAGAATGAATTTGGTGAAGAATTTAGTCAAAAGTTAAAGATTTCAGATAAGAAACGATCACCCATTTCGAAAAATAAAGTGGCGGTTAAAAGAAGTAAAACCCTTGATATGGAAGAGCAGCCCGAGTTGTCGAGATCCTTCAGTTTTGATGAAAATGTATCCAGATTTGACTCGTCTTTGCCGCCGTATGACCCGCTTAAGAATTTATCTGTCCCCTAGACCAAAGTTCTTGATGTATAACCCTGATAGGCGTCGGAAGATGCTTTTTCGTCAAGAAAAGGTGAATGGGGTTAGGAAAAGCATGTCGTTTGATGATGGAATGTTGTTTTCTGAAGAAGAAGAAGAAACAGAGTCGAGTGTTGAGTGTTATTTAGATGCTTCTTCTGGTGATGATTGTTCTGTTGAAAAGGTAGAGGGGATGGATGAATCCGTTTAGTAGTAGTGATGATGAAAATGTAGAAGAATTTGAGGAATATTGTGGATGGAGTTTGAGTGTTTTCTTTCAGTACTTATTTGTGATGATTGTTTTGATCATAACAACTATGTCTATATCTTCCATGAACTCACCAATAGTTTCGCCTGCAAGAGAATCTATATGGGATGTGTACCACAAGACTCATGGTAGTGTGTACAGAGCTATTGGTGTTAATTTTTACGCAGTTGGGTGTAAACCTTTTGATTCGATGATCTCAGTCGTCGAAAAGTTGAGTCCTGGAAGGATTGATAACGGAGATAACGAGCTGGGTAATAAGGATTTTGCTGGACAAACTGATGGACTAGTTGAGGTGCAGTATGAACAAACCATAGATGGTTGTGAAGATGAAGTGGTAGATTTAGAAACTGGAGAAACAAAAGAGGAAGTGAATGATGCAGAAAATGTCAGTTGGGATGAAATAATGTGGATAAATAATTACTCTGAGCAGTTTCAAAGTTCACAAAGTTATGAGAGCAAAGAGCTACAAGTTAGGGAAATTGAACAATATGAAGAAATTTCTTATCAAATACAAGAGGCAGTAATTTCAGAAAGGAAAGAGATTGATAGTCATGAATTTGAGGCCCAAAAAGAAGTTTACAGTGAGCTTTCAGGGGATGATTCTAATCAAAATGAGGCCAGTGTGGAGTTAGTATTTGAAAGTAAGATTGAAGGCACACAAAATACTGATGATCACGCAAAATTGGCGAGTTTTGATCCAATTTATATAGGGGTTTTTGCTCTCATTCTGGTAGTGGTGGCTACAAGTTTTCTTTATTATTCAATAGTTGTACAAAAGAAGACAGCCGTGCCAGCACTGGTGCTTGTGAATCGTGGAGAAGTAACAAGTTCCTACATGAATTTTGGTACAACAGGAAGTGTATATTCTGAATGCCAAGAGAGCAACTTTTATCAGCCTCGATGGAAGAATAACATGTCGCCGACCAAGACTGAATCAAGCTCTTCAAGTCATAGAAGCTCCTCACGCTATGGACGGTCAACTGGAGATTCGCTTACCCATGGAAGCTTTACAGTTGAGAAGGAGATTATTAATAAAAAGGTGTGTTTTCTTTCATTTCTATATGAATCCAGTTTTGGTATGCTATGTTCATGGATTATTTAGAATATGTTTAATTTTGTGAACTTTGTGCAGAAAAGCCATACTCCAGAGGTGATCATATCTAGGGTGAGGCGATCCAGCAGAATAAACAACCGATCCTTCTCGTCTCCATGAAACCATAAAACGGCCTCGTTAGACCTCCTTAATAGATCTTTCTTCGTACGTAATTTTGTGCATTTTTGGGTTGTAAATAGGTGTCGTACAGTGGTAGTATAGTCTGTTGGTTTTTCATCTTCAAATACATGAAATAAATTCTCTTAGCTGTAATCATCTTTATATCATGGATTTGTGTTCGTTTCTACTTTCGGAATATATGATATAGGTGATTGTTTTAACTCATCTACTTCGTTTCTACTTTCGGAATATATGATATAGGTGATTGTTTTAACTCATCTACTAACAAATGGGCCGTGTCGGGTTATGGTTTAATACTAACAGGTCAAATAAGTAAAATCTCATATAACATTTTAATCTTAGAGTTTATAATCATAATAGAAGAAATTAAAATTTTAGTATGGAGAGTATTCCATGTCAAGCTAACTTGACCTTACCGGAATGTGCTATGACCCATATCTACTGATGCTTTTTAAACCTGTTACCCAACCCACCCATTTTGCTACAGCTTTTGTAGAACATGATGCTGAGCACTGAGCAACTCAATAAACCAAAAGAATTGCACATGTATGATTTCATGTATAAAGTTGTATGTCGTAAGATATATATATATATATATATAAATATATATATGCATATAAAAAAAAAAACCTTTACAAGCATTTGATCAAGATAAGATCTCAACTCTACTACAAACATACTGGCCAAAATTTCCTTGATCTCAATACTAATAAATAAACTAACCAAAAAATTTTCCCAAAAAAACTCTATCTGAGTTTGTGATGTAGATTCTTCAAATTTTGAAACCCACTAGTTGTATTGTTGACCAGGAATCAAAGTTGACCTTGCAAAGCTTCTTTGCCTTAGAAAAGGTGAAGATTTCTTTAAAATGGTTGGTTTAACGAGGGTATGAGCCTTGTAGCTGTCTAAGCCACCTCCACCACGACTCTTCTTGCTGCTGTTGTTAGATTTCATCTTCTTCAAGTTGTTGTATGGATTATTGAATTTCTTTGGAAGATCTTCTATGCTCATTACTCTTGCAAGTGATGTAAATGATTCTGATTTCCCATGATAAAACTTTGATAATCCCCTCCTATATAACATATTCAAAAGAAAACAACTTTAGTATGTAGATTTAAACAGATGAGGTTTAATATTCTTAATTCAATACTTCTCATACTTGAAATATAAAAGTGACAAAAAAAAAAATGAAGACAGAAGAAGCATACTTGATTGGTAAATGAGACATAAGATCAGATAAGTCAAGTAGAGATGATGATCCAATAGAAGTAAGTGATGATGAAGATGATGAAGCATCATCATCTATTGTATCTGATGAAGAATAACATGATGATAATGATGATAATGAACCATTTGAGATTGTTGAAGTTTCTTCTTCTTGTTCTTCTATAGATGCTTGATCTAGTTTTTCCATGATACACCAACTATGCTTTTCATGATCATGATTTACTTCATTTTTGTATTCACTCATTCTTTCCATTTGAATGAAGATAATGTTTTTTGAAGAAATAATGCAAGAAAGTTTCAACTCCAATGATATTTTTCTTCTTTCTTTATATTTATGTAAAGGAAACTGTTTGATGAAATACAATGAGTAAGGCTATTTGTGTATGTGTGATATATATATGTGGATGGGAACTTTATGGTCAGCTTGGAGATGTGGCATATATTTGTTGGTGCTATTGAATAGGCTTTTAAAAACCTTACCAATTCTACCCACTTGCCCACATTCCATTCCATGACTAGATATGGATGGAAATTTTCCATATATTTTTTTATTAATTAATAAACTTTATAGTTTATCATAGTATCCCTTTTTCAATAATTCAATGCTCTTTTTTTAAATTGATCCCGACATCATGAAACAGCAAAACATACCTATGCAATTAGTGTATAATCTTTTGTACATACGTATTTTACATGTATACATTGTTGTTGATGTTGTATATACTAAACAAGATATATATATAGCCCACAGATTTTATTAAGTAATTTATTAGTAGTTGTTATAACATGGTTGGCGCATTTTACTCAATGTATACGTTATACACCGACAAGGCGTCAACTACATATATAGTCCTATGGACGGAATGGATTCTTTTCTTTCTTTTTTTTTTTACATTTTCCCCAAGTTAATTGGTGTATGCGAATATTTGCAAAAGGAACCTTTAATCCCAAGTATCACATGGATAATTAGTTTATCCGGTTTTGTGGCGATCGTTTTTAAATATTTTTCAAGCCATACCTAAACATTTATCAAAAAATATGTAAACTTAAATACTATGTCTGTTAAACCACGTTGTTGGTGGTTACACGTATAGTTATATCTTTTTAGTAGTCATTCTTTTTGGCTAAATAACTTTTTGTGCTATAAAATAAGTTGGTAATCTATAAAACACCAACTTTTAGCCGTATACTAATTATGTTTCAAAATGTTGTATAATACAACACTCTTATATACATTTAATAGTGTACGACTAAAATTAAATGATGTATCAATCATTACCCATAAAATAACTTTGCTGTCTAGAACATTTACCTCATTAAATATCATCAAAGTTTTACTATTGACGAGGTTTCTTTCGAGGGTACGTAATTATCATTACAATATCATCTAATCAATTCTTCCTTTAGGGAAAAAAAAAAGTAGATAGAAAGAAACACATGTTTGAGACCAATATTTTAATTGGAGAAGAGAGAAGGAGGGGTCATTATCTACGAGTTTTTTCCTTTCCCATCCCATGGGCTTGAGAATTTGACCAGCGAAAAGGGTGGTGTGAGTTTGATGATTTATAATGGTAGATGAGTGGATAAGCTCCAAATTAGTTTATTAAAAATTTCCTTGCCATCCAATCCTCACATTTCATGCATATCCTTTTGTATATCCTTCTTCTCTTTCTTACTTTTTCTTTTCCTTTTCCTCACATATCTTAACTCAAAGGATAAGAGAAAATGACATTTTTTGGTTCTCTACTTTATCATCGGTCTTTTTAACAATATAACATTATATAAAGAAAATTAATGAAAGAAGAAAAAGGTGTTAAATCGTTTAGTTAGAAAAGATGAATGCACCGAAATATAAGAGGGTATAATATTAAAAGAATTGATATTCAGTATAATTATTAAAGCATATTTTATAAATCTATAAAGCATTTTTGTGGTAAATAAATGGATGATACTAGGTATACACCGTCTAATGTTCATAAAAACACTACCAAAACGGGTCGTTTTATGTAAAACGTTCCGTTGATTACCACGTTTTATATTAAACGCCACATTTAGCCGGTTTGTAGATAGTAAAATTGCATAGTGAAATTACACGTGGTCTGAAGTGGTGTACCGTTTGGCCGTGTATTAGGTTAAACGGTACCTAAAACGGGGGAATGACTGACACGTGTGTCAAACCACGTGTAATTCTCCTTATAGCTTTACCATCTACACACCAGCCAAACGCGACGTTTTATATAAAACGGGGCGATAAACGCGACGTTTTATATAAAACAGGCCGTTTCGATAGTGTTTGCTTTAAACAGTTGATGCGTGTAGAAAGTCGCTCCTTAAATGAATCAAAAGTTGTGATATAAATGTCACCTTATAACATAACATTAAATTAGAAATGTTGTACGTACTACATAGTCATGCATCTATATCATATCATGTTTATTTTGTAACGTATAACACTCATTTAGTTGGATTTTTTAAAATATATAAAAAGGCCGTGAAGCAGCTCTATACAAATTTAGAGCATTCATCTTTACGGCACCTTAGAACGAGACTTCCTGTAGAAATAGACAAGACGAATAATCCTTCAATAAACCATACAAATTAATGGTGCTTGTTTGTGTTCGTTCGATATGTTTAATCGAACAATTAAACATAAACAAGTATAGTTAAACAAAAAATGACAAGCATTATTCACTTCATAGATATTAACTTCTCTGCACTAATAATCGTTTGGTCCATTTGCAGGAATATACATTCGGCTTTTATAAAAAGAAGCAGGTCATCAGAAAATCTAGTATAATTCGTAACAAAATAGCAATTATAATTATATTTTAATATAAATAAATGCGATGAACGGAAGAAACATGGATGGCATGAAGCATGATTAGTACTTCCCATTTGATCTGCTTAAATTAAATCAAAATATATGATAATACTGCCATCTTATCCAAAAGTTATTATAGTACTGCATGTATATACGTAATAACGTTCTTATATTTTTCTATTACAATATAACCTATGTCGGTTGAATTCACATGTAAGACTTATTTAATTCATGTCTTTTTTCAATTATTCCTTCTTTTTTTTTATTTTTTGAATTTTGACCTAGTACTTTGAAATTTAACCAAATGTATGTATAAAATAAATCATGATCGACTCTCGACTCCCCCGATAGATCAATCATCTTAATAGTCTAAGGGCGTGTTTGGTTCGCGAAATATTTTTAGAAGGAATGAAATCTTTCAAAGGAATTGGAATCTGAAGAAATAGAATTTGACGGAATGTTTTTGATTTTTTGAAGATTCAAGTGAGGGACGGAATGAGATTCCTTCCCCCATCCCCAAGGAATGGAGATTCCATCAAATGAGGGAATGTTAACATTCCAACGGAATGTAATTCCTCTATCTTTAACCAACCAAACACCCTAAGAAATGGAATTCAATTCCAATTTCATTAGATTTCATCAAATTTCGTTAAACAAACGTGACCTAAGTCAATGGCAAAAGATTCATAACGCAAAGAAGGGTTTGAGTCCTTCCAAAATATGGATTTTAATTAGCAATTATTTAATATTTGGTATTAAAAATTTAATATTTGTATTTACCCTTTTATAAATTTGAATACAAAATACTTTGGGGATGATTTATAGATGTAATTAATTAAATGTACATTTTAAGACAACGTTTTTGACCCCCTTATGATAATGTTTAAGTTCCATCTTTCATTTAGTTTAGGTTACATGATTTCCAACAAGATTGCAAACGATCTATATATATATATATATATATATATATATGAGTACGATCAGATGTCCAAGTTAATGCCCCAGAAGGTTTTAAGTTTGAATTTTCTTTATGTATATACGTTAAAGATTGACTGGAAAATAATCAAAAACACCCAAAAATACTCTAATTATACTATATATATATATATGAGTACGATCAGATGTCCAAGTTAATGCCCCAGAAGGTTTTAAGTTTGAATTTTCTTTATGTATATATGTTAAAGATTGACTGGAAAATAATCAAAAACACCCAAAAATACTCTAATTATACTATATATATATATATGAGTACGGTGAGTACATTTAAAAACTTCTTTTTTATGCATTAAAAGTTCATAAAACTAATATAGTGTATAACCAATTATCATTATTTAAGTGTTTAACAACATATTGATCTGTCAAAATCAGGAAAATCTAATTTTTTGTTTTGTGCATCCAAGAGTCAAAATCGGGAAAATCTTATTTTTTGTTTTGTCCATCCATCTTGGATGCATATTCATCAAAATGATGCATCCAACAAAAACCATAATTTTTTCGATTTTGACAGATCAATGTGTTGTTAAACACTTAAATAATGATAACTAGTTATACACAATATTAATTTTATGGACTTTTAATGCATTAAAATGATGTTTTTAAATGTTCTAATTGTTTTTATTTTAAGAGTATTGTTACTAGAGTGTTAGCCAAACTAGATGTTATTCTAAGTAAAGAAGTTTGGTCCTCCTCAAATAATTACTCAAATATAAAAAATTATTCTTTCATTGTCCCTTTGGTAACTTGAAGGTAAATATGGATGGTCGGACTATTAGATAAACTGGTCACATATCCTGCAAGAAAAGAAACAAAAGGGAATAAATTAAATGCATGGCTGAAATTGTAAGTAAACACGTTACCAATTCTTATCATCATCTATATCCATATCTATACTATAATTATATATCAAGCACCGACCATTGGGTTTGGGTTGGGTTGCCATATGTTGGGTTCCTTCCATAACTACAAGAATGTCCCCCCACCCGGCCACCCCATGCATACATATCATTGGGGCTATATATGCATAAACTACAAACATGTTTGTTTTTGGTCAGAACTCCAACGTATGGAATTACCCAACTTGTCAAAACTTAGATTCGGTGGTTAATTAAGATTCATTGACATACATATATACATTTGGAATGTTACTATATATAACTTTATTGCCTTACAAACGAAATTCTTGTTAAAGTTGTGACATCCAACAAATGAATGGTGTAACTTATCTAGCGAACTTTTAGCATTCATAATATGTACTTGAAAATATTAGCCCAGACCATAAATCAAGCAAACACGAGATACACAACTAATGTTGAGACAATTTTTCCATAAAACAAGTACAAAAATCGAAAGCATACGAAAAAAAGTTTAGCAAATTACGTGTGATCACATGCTAACCTTCTAATATATGACTATCATTATATCTTCAACTATGACTATTTGTGGCTTGTAACATGATAAGAACAAAACCTTATGACTATGTGATGGGTTATATCTCTCCTTGTTATATTAAAAATTTTGGTCAATTATGACTACGATTATTTTGTATGTTTGTATCTTAATTTGGTTGTTGACTGTATTTTGCTCAATAAACATTTTGGTGAATTAAACAGTTGATTTAGTCATTCGACCTTTTTCGTCAAAGGGGATTCTAGAGACCTTTCAAACAGGTAAATCCTTCACTTCGAAGACCTTGACCTTCCAGCCATTCACGGAGCTGCCGTTTTAATGCAAAAATATTTAGATTTGGAAAAAGTAAAAAAAAAAAAAAAAAACAATTTGAAGTACTATTATCTAGAATAATAATGTTAATCTTCATATTGTTCTTACTTATCATTTTGTGTCTTATAGTTTTAGCTTTTTAAATATTTTTATTGATGATATTATTGTTAGACATGGTTTAATGGGGTTTTCAAAAGTTCAGGTTTTATTTCAGATATTCGGTGTATGTCATTCTAAAACAAAAATCAACTTTTTATTTTATATAATTAATAATCATCATGTAGCATTGTAGCTCATAGGTTTGAGAAATGATATATCGTCCTAAAAAATTATAACCTCCTAACAATTCTCTTTTCTTGAAAGTGTTCTAATGGAGTAATGGGGGATTTCCTTTTACGAACTAGTAAAGTTATTTTGAGAAATTTTTTTTACGAGAACCTTTGAGAACTTTTCAAATTAAGCCCAACAGATGATTGTTCTTTACATGAAAATTGTTTTTTGAATAACTTATGTGTAATTTTAAAGTTTATAATTGTGTAGGAGCGTGGATTATTATCCGCTATACAATTATGTGGAAATTTGGATTCTTGATCACATGTGCACGAAAATTGTTATGATCACATGTATGCAAGTCGATCACATGTAATTATAGCAATATTCGTGCACATGTGACCAAAAATCCAGATCCCCACATAATTGTATAACGGATGATAATTCATGCCTCCACACAATTATAAACTTCAAAATTACACATAACTTATTTAGAAAACAATCAAAAAACAATTTTCATGTAAAAAATCAGTTAGGCTTAATTTGAAAAGTTCTCAAAAGTTCTCGCAAAAAAAGTCTCAAAATAACTTTTCACCCTTATCTCCAATTTGCCAATTTTCTTTTAACATTACATAACTTTGAAAGAAATACGCAATGTCACTATCATGTATCCCCTTAAATCAGTCTATTGCTAGAAAAGGCATAAAACCTTCTTAAAAAATAATGTAAAAGACATGCACGCGGCTTACTGAATTATTTCCGGACGCTTTTTCTAGCCACCCCTTCATATTTATTAACCTAATAACAAGTTTTGAAGTTAAGATCTCGCGAGGAACTTGGGATTTTAGTGGGCCGCAAAATAACTGATGTGCCTTTGAAAACAAATACACTCAAAGTCTCAAATAGCATACTTGCCATTCAAGCCCAATTTAATTCTTTTGATCTAACTCATTGCTTTCTATCGTAATATTGGAAAGGGATAATCCGTAGTTTCATTATTGGCTGTTCTTAATACTGTAAATCAAAACTAGACGTGCTAAAATCTGACAATTTTATTGTTTCCCCATCACTAAAAAGCTACCCACAAAAAGACCCGGCTTTTCTAAGGTAAA
This sequence comes from Erigeron canadensis, assembly GCF_010389155.1. Classification (NCBI taxonomy): domain Eukaryota; kingdom Viridiplantae; phylum Streptophyta; class Magnoliopsida; order Asterales; family Asteraceae; genus Erigeron; species Erigeron canadensis. The sequence goes on from NC_057764.1 coordinate 43,397,254, forward strand.
GTACGTCTATGTTGTTGCGCCTGATTTTTTCACACAAATCTCAACTCTCTAAAGTTATACTAATCATTAAGCAATTACCGTTCTTGCAGTAATCTGTTGCCCTCATGTGAAGAGTTGCAATTACCTAGTTGGCTAGTTTTAGTAATATACGGCGATAATTATCCAGATAAAACTTAAAGCATAATGGATTAGTGTTCCATCAACATTGGCCATGCCAAAGGATGGAAAACCTATGTATGCATATAGCTAACATGCAAATATCAAGATCCAAATAACTAACCACATTTTTTAAGGTCCAACAAAAGTAACACAAAAACAGCTAAAACCTACCATCATCTGATTCATTCAGCCTTAAACAAATGACCAGTTGATAAACATAAAGCATATGCAATGAGCATTGTCGGCTTCATTCAACACTTTCCATGCGGCAGCTCTCTCATAAGAAACTGGTCTCCCCATACTGGATACACAAATACCTCCTTGAAGACACGCAAAACCCTGCTGCATTATCTGTGGAAACTCTGAGCATAAACCCTTTCTTCCATTCTCATCAAGAATCTTCTCCAGACTGATGTCTTGAAGTGCCACAAGTGTTGTCTCAAGCATATCAAGACCAGCTTGATTTGCAAATGTAAAAACTGGCATTGCCTGCACCAAATACTTACGATTTATAGGTCTAGATATGTAACAAAAATCAAACCACCATAGAACCAATTACTATTTATTGGTATAAATATATATACTCAAAATCAGACAACCATGTAACTGGTGACTCAGTAATGCCTTACCTTCAGAGAGCAGCATAAGATTGCATCCGGGTGGTGCCACAAAGATTTAAGGATCGATTCACTTCCTTCACCCGCAGATTTTAGTAGCTCAACACCCAAGAAAGACCTAATCATAAACCGATATTGTATATATTACAAAAAGTCTGATTGGCAAAAATTTACAGGACATTATGACCCAAGGGTTAATTATTGTCTCTAAAAATAATTATATATGTTATGCCAAAGGATTAATGAAGTAAAAGAAAGAAAAAAAAACCACAAGGATTAAAAGTCATCCGAACTTCCGAAGTGCATTCGGATGTATAAAAACATCCTCCATGAATCTATCAAAGTCGAAATAATTTGAATAATAATATATACTTTTCCCAACCAGATAAGTTTATGAAGTTATGAGAACGGATAGGAAACTGTGTTACAACTAGTTATCAAATTCGTCCAATATTAGTACTTGTCAATCTCATTATTACCTGTAACTGTGGGAAATCCAACGAGCTAGTGTATGTGCTTCTGGAGTACCCAATGATGCCTGAAAACCTCCTTTCAAAGATGGAGATAATGCTGATGCTACCCTCTGAACCGATGATATAATGCTGCGAACATATTGACGGGCCATAGAAGCTACACTTTCTTGCATGTGGCTTTCAAAAGCAAACTCAAAAGCAATTGTCATCACTGATCTAGCACTACCACTGCCTACATTTCGATCACCAGAAGGTTTATTCCCGGACCCTCTAACTTCAAGAGCGGAAGCAAGATCAAGGGTACGATTTGGGCTACCATCCTCCTACATGTATATCAGTTCATTCAGATGAGCAATTACATCAAGAAAGGTAACATTCTAGTAACCAAAACACGTGACATTGCATTACTCCTAACCTTGCCCGAATCAAGAGGAATGATGCGAAAACCAGAAGGCAAAAGAGGTGCATCATCGTCGAAAGACACATCAATGGGAGCAAATATAAGTTCCGAACACATACCAACAGCATTTTCGTCCATTCCATTGCATAGCTATTATTCAGAGACATGTAATCAGACACCAAATCGATCAACGTTGTGAAATTTAAGTAATATGTTACTAAAAATAGAATTAAGTAACGACTCGTACTTGCAGCAGAAACATGTCTGGACCCATTAAAGATTCTCCGGGACAATTTCCGACACCCTCCAACTTGATCACCTCCAAAAGCTATATAGCAAAAAGAGATCAATATTTGCAGTGAGAAGCACATGCGTAAAGATGGCAAATTTGACCGATTACTTAAAAATGGGGCTCATGATGTGTATAATCTCAACTGGTCAGTAAAACGGGCACAAACTATTAATATATATTTACGAAGGAAAGGGGTCAAAAGTCATTCAGTGTTGCTATATTTCTTTCCAAATCATACTAAATAGAAAAAAAATATAGAAGTACAAAAGATTGGACGAAAAGTGCTCCCACATTTACCTCGCATGCCCACTTTGCATCTTTTATGAAAACTAGCGAAAGGAAAACTACAATATCAGAAGTAATCATTTACCTCTTCATGCTCAATTGTATGTGCAAGGGGAAGAATAACTTGACCCCCAAAGTTAGTGGATCGAGACCCTGGAAAGCTACATGGACCAAGTTTGATTGCTGCCGCTGTGTAAGCATCAGCATTGTTGTCTGCCCATTCTGAACGATGCTCCCTCAAAAACCTAAGTAAGAGGGCCGGAGGAACATTCTAGAAAATACAGGAACAAAGAAAATCAATTTAAGAACACATTAAACTCAGGATAAACTTCATCCCGGAGTGTGCTAGCTGACCTGTAAAAGCATTGATGCTTTTGCACACATGACGGCAGTGTTAGCAGACGGGTATCCATTTGAGAAAGAAAGATTCAACCCCATAAGCTTTTCAGGTGAAGAGTTTACAAGAATCGTAATATCATCCATTCCATCATTACCCATCATCGACCATCCTTCATCAGTAAACCCATTCACGGCCTCATTAAAGCCCCTAAACAGAACAAAAATCATATATAAGGACACCCAACAACTGTTGATACTAACTTCAACCCAGTACCACCAAAGAGGTGATCGTTTGTCTCTAAACATGTCAAGTGGTACGTGCAACAAAGAGCTTAGCAGGAGCAGGTCAAGTTCGTCAAACAGGTCGGTGTTCCTAAGAATGTTCAATACATTAAACCTTCCAAAAAGTATTGTTCAGTTACCTGCTCAACCTCTGGCTAAATGCTCTTAAGGCTGCGGGTCTTCGGCCCCAATTAGCGGTACTGGCTTGAGAAACTTCCTGAGCAATTTGTCTCAGCTGGCGTAACGCCTGTTCCAAGAATTATTAAACCTTAAGATCAACAAATATCGCTACAAAATTTAGTAGCATAAGGTTAAAGTTTATACCATCATAGTCGTTTTTTGAGCAAGCACAACTGATGATTCATACAATGGACGCAAGACTTCAGGTACACTCCATGCCTGTTTAGTTATATACATATAGTCATTCGTATCATTATAAATTTTGTAAACTATAAGATAACAGATAATTATCTAATTAAATAGGTAAATTTACCTCTAAATTCATATGGTCAACAATGTGTATGATTGACCCACCTCCTTCACAAGGTCTAACAAGGTACCCACTAGACAGCATTTCTGCTCGCACAAAATTTGGCACTGCTGGTATGCTTGGACCATTCTGGGTGTTGGTTAGTGATCTTTCACATACCTTAGAATCCACAATAAAAAACACTTAAGGAGAGCACAGACCAATCATTTTTCTTATTTCAAGCACATAGAACAAGATGATAACTAACCACTAGACTGCCATCTTCGGTAACAGTGGTATAGCGCAACAACCAGAAGTCACGAGCCGTAGCCAAAGTTGTAGGAGCATAAAGCTGGAACATCAAACAACTTCAATATCAGAACAAGCGCAAATGATATCAAGTGGCTCAACATTATAGCACACGGTAGCTTCAATTGTTAGTCACCTGCATGTATAAAAGTTCAATGGTTCCACCATTAGCAGTGGGTAGCACATTGAGAACTTCCACGGCTCGGCAGTCACGGAACCACGTGGGGCGATCCTTGAGGATTTCAGCAACCTGAAACAATGATTTATAAAACTCAGATATTCCAAATTTTAAATTGCATTTAGCTAAATGTACACATTTCTGTTGACAATGTTACACTAAAGGGTCACATGATATAATTTAAGGTATTGTTCATCACAGATTGGTCCATACATATTTAGATTTAGATAAAGGTTTATATTTCTCTATGCTTAGATAATGTAAACATTTTTTCTTGACTTGTAGGTGATTTTGTTTATGCTCATCATATAAATAACATTTACACGATAACAAGTAAGGTATTAAAGACAAGATTTTGTGTTGGAACGTGTCAAAGACATAATATCTTTTCAACCCTTAATACAAAAAATACACACATACAGATATCAAAGTTTAGATAGTTATGGTATGCATTACTTACCCTTGTAGGTTCAAGACCGACCAAGCCGCATGCCCGTGCTGCCACACCAGTGCAACCATGAGAAATAGCAACGATTCCAATGGAATCCGGACCAGGCTACATCAAAATTAAAAGGCGAAGAAAGTATAATCAACCATTAAACATCATTCTTGAATTAAATGCAGGATTTCTTTCTATTACTCTTTATCCCATGCAATCAATTTCAATAGTGTAGGCATATTTAGTATTCCAAGTAAATCTCTAGCCTAACACATCATTCTTGAATCAGATTGATAAGTGCTTGCAAGATAAATAAATTAAATTCAGTTAAACCAATGTTTTGATGATCTATCATACCTTCATTCCAGGCATCTGGACCCACTCGACAGCGGTTCCAGTAGCCTTCGAAAGAAACTCTGCAAAAGTTTCCTCTGCAATGGACATAAGTCTGCAAACCAGAAACACATACATACATTAAACCAACACAGAAAGAATAAGAATTTGCAGAAAGCAAAAGTTAACAAATTTAAATCAAAACCCAACTGACCCAGCAGGGCTTGCATCCCTTGGAGGATGCGGTGGAGTCAAACGGCGTTGACCACTTGTCACCACCGATTCACAGCTAGTATTATCCTTACTAGCAACAGTCACCTGGAAAGAATCAAGAAATCCTAAAAAATCACGAATCTCAAAAATGAAATTACACATCATCACAAACTTCAAAAATAAAAAGTCTCACATTTTGTGTTTGTTGTCGAAAAACACCATTTTCATACACAAGATGAGACACTTGTTTTTGCAACCTATCATTTTCCTCCATTAGAAGCTTGTTCATCGCAGAAAGCTTTCGATTCACTGATTGCAACCGCGAAGCCTCTACCCTTTGCTTTTCTCTGCATCTGTTAACCAAAGATACAAACTTTAAGTGAAAACCATGAATCTTTACAGGCATTTAACAAAACCCAATAACAAATAATAAACTTCAAGTTAAACTGATTAATCTTTATACTCAGTTAGCACAATCATTAGTCAAAAAAACAACCTTTAAGTTAAACCCATAAATATTTACAACCACTTGACAAAATCCAACCCATTAACAAAATATGCACTTCAAGTTAAACTGATGAATCTTCACACTCATTTATCAAAACTTATTATTGAAAAACAAACTTCAAGTGAAACCCATATTTTTTTTAACAGTAACTTTACAAAACCCAATTATCAAAAAACAACCTTTAAGTTAAACCCATAAATCTTTACAATCATATAACAAAACATCACCAAGATGGCCTACGTACTGACAACATTTATCAGTTGGAACTACTCTAGTCAGGAAAAAGTTAGGAAACTAAAAAAGAAAAAAAATTCAAGTCATATATCACAACTTATTAGCTTAAAAGACACAAACTTTAAGTGAAATATATATACCCTTACAACCAAATAAGAAAACCCAGAAAAATCTTTGAATGTACCTTCTGTTTTGAAACCAAACTTTGATCTGTTTGGGCTCAATGTTGGAAAGAATAGGGCATTCACGAATGAGCTGTTGCCTCCGAATAGAAGTGGGTTTTGGGCATTCATGATACAATCTTTCAAGGGCTTCAACCTGCTCAGGTGTATATCTCACATATTTCCCATTATCCATTATTGCACCTTTACCATCCTTGCAGGACATTGCCATCATAAAAACTTACAAAACCACTCTAACACAAACCCCTCTTTTTCTTAATATTTATTATTGGCTCAATAATATCAAGATATAGTTCCTAATCTTTGAAACATGTTGGATTTGCTTGATAATGATTCTAGCAAAAAGAGAGAAAGAAGTATAGAAAGTTAGTGTGTGTGTGTGTTTTTTTTTTTTTGACAAACAAAGAAACATGAAAAAACTTAATAATGAAATGAAAAGAAAATACTTGAGAGATTTTGATGATGAGTGGTTTTTACCTTGGTTGTTTGTTGGTGTTTGATGTGATGAAATGAAATGTGGAGTTGTTGGGTGTTTTTGTGTTTAGCTCATTTGGTGTGTGTTTATTTGTTTTTTATTTGCTTTTTGGTGTGACACTTTACTATTGTGTTTGCTTGGCTATGCACTTTGTTTTCTTTTCAGGGAATATATTTTGAATATCATTGAAG